>NC_052147.1:149086261-149305235 GCF_902713615.1 Scyliorhinus canicula | reverse complement strand
TGCCAGTAGAAACAAGTTTCTCCTTATTTGTTCCTCCATCAAAGTCCCTTCCTTCACAATTTTAAATCCTCTGTTAAGTCTTCCCCCTAACTTTCCCTGTTCCAAAGAGAATCATTTCAGCTTTTTTCTCGCTTCAGATAACTGAAGTGCCTTAACTTGGTAATTTTGAAGAGGCTAACTTTAAAAAGTCTCAACTTATTGTACGTTGCAGATGGACACAGTGTAGTTGTGCGTAAATGTGAATAATTTAACTTAAAGGAATTTTAATCAGACTTCACAAAGGAATCATCAAAATCTGGAAACCATTTGAATGCAAGCTGGGTTCTGTTGTGATGAGCTGTTCATATGTTTAACAAAAGACATGTTGCCACAACAAAATGTTGCAATTAGAATCACTACAAATTTGAGTAGTCATTTTATTTCATCAATGGAACACTTTTTGCAGCTGAATTGCTGGGAATAGTTTTGTATCTGACTGACACTCGTCCAATACTCATCTGCACTGTTGCACAATTAGGTGCCCATTCAACAACCACATTTTTAAGCTAAAAGCTTCACCACCCCACCCCTTCTAACTGCAGACTGAAAACCGAATGGCCGATAACAGCGCCAAGTCCAGCAGCAGTGGAAATCCAGTTTCTCCTATATTGATAAGTGGTTGCAATTAGCCAGTCACATTGCTTGCTGATGCCATCACTTCCTATTCTCAGTCCAACTGTTCAGTAATGGAGGAGTACTTTTGATAATGGAACAATACATGTGGGTAAATGATTTTATGAACGCGCTTTACAGGAAAGGAAAATGTAAACCCATTTTGACAGCTTGAGTCATTGGACAGAAATGTTAAATAATTGGCAGAAATATTAAATAATTTCTCTTTGGTGTCTTACCAGGAAAATAGAGCAGTTGGATATGACGGTGATGAGATGAGTAAAGAAATAAGTATTTAAAATAAAAAAGGGAATATGTTAAATAAACTAATCAAATGCAAAGAGGATAAAACCCCAGGTCTGGTGAATTACATCCAGACATTTTTTTAAACTTTTTGTTATAAACTTAAGAGTACCCAATTAATTTTGTCCAATTAAGGGGCAATTTAGCGTGGCCAGCCACCTACCCTGCACATCTTTGGTTTGTGGGGGCAAATCTCTTGCAAACATGGGGAGAATGTGCAAACTCCACACGGACAGTGACCCAGATCGGGATCGAACCTGGGACCGTGGCGCTGTAAGGCAGCAGTGCTAACCCACTGTGCCACCGTGCTGCCCACATCCAGGCATTTAAAAGAATCTTGTGAAGAGATCGCACAGAAATTACTACAACATTTAACTTGTTAGAAAATGGTGTAGTGTTAGAGGACAGGTGGATAGCTAATGTAATTCCTATGTTTAAGAAGGGGAATAGCACATCCCTGCGAAATTAATGACTTCACATCAGTGGCAGGAAAAAAAATGGAATCTACACAAATGAAGAGAATGGAAGAGCATCTAGAAATGTAATCATGCATAGTCAGCAGGCAATCTTGCTTGACCAACATTATTGATTTTTTTGAGGAGGTGGCAGAGAGAGTAGGCACTGGTAATGTAGTAGATGTCATTTATCTGGATTTGCTTCAGGATGCAGCATGTTATTATGAGGTTCCTCATAACCGACTATTGAATAAAGTCAGATTGTGAAGTTACAAGTTACAGAAAGGATTACTCGCTGGCTGCAAGACAAAAAGCAAGCGAGTGGGAGTGAAGAGCAGTTACTTGTGGCAGAAGATGGGAAGTGGTATTCCACAAGGATCCGTGCTGGGACCACTGCTGTATTTGGATTTAGGAATTGAGAACAAGTGGCAGTATGATGTGAGTATTCTCATTGCTGCACGCTTTTCAGTACTGTCCAGACAAACAAATATTTTTACAAGAAATTTGCACAATGAGAAAGTACCACCAACCAATGTTGTGCTGAGCAATGGACTGAAGAGATAAAGTACGAAGAACACCGTTTGCTGTTTCTGTGCAGTGTTCCGAGACAAGGAAATTGAATGGGAAGCATTGCCCAGTGGAGAAGCGATCTTTTTATCCCATGCTTTTGGGTGTAATGAGGTGACTCCTGAGTGCTTTGTTTTTTTTTTAGAAAATAGGAGCAGGAGGCCATTTGGTCCTTCGAGCCTGCTTCAACATTCATGATGGAGCCCACCATCATGGGGCTGATGATGCCCACCCACCACCCCATATCCTTTGATTACCATCACCCTAAATGCCATGTCGAACATCTTCTTGAAAGCAATAGAAACATAGAACCCCTATAGCATCTCATATTATTGTAATCCCCAACAAAGAAAAATTTGAAATGGATAAATTTTTACTTCTAAGGAAAAAAGGACTTGCATTACATCTCATTTTTCATTATCGCCTTGCGTCTCAAAATGCTTTTGAGCCAACCTTTTCACAGAATCACAGAATAATGCAGTGCAGAAGAGGCCCTTTGGCCCATCGAGTCTGCACCAACGCATGAAAAACCTGACCTGCCTACCTAATCCTATTTGCCAGCCCTTGGCCCAGAGCCTTGAATGTCATGATGTGCCAAGTGCTAATCCAGGTACTTTTTAAAGGATGTGAGGCAAGCCGCGTTTACCACCCTCCCAGGCAGTGCATTCCAGACCACCGCCACCCTCTGGGTAAAAAGGTTTTCCCTCAAATCCCCTTCCTGCCCCATACCTTGATCTTGTGTCTCCTCTTGACTGACCCTTCAACTAAGGGGAAAAGCTTGCTCCCTAACTGCTCTGTCCACGCCCCTCATAATCTTTTACACCTTGATTAGATCACCCTTCCGTCTTCTCTGCTCCAGCGAAAACTCCCCAAGCCTATCTAATCTCTCTTCATAACTTAAATGTTCCATCCCAGGCAACATCTGGTGAACCACCTCTTCCCCCTTCAGTGCAATCACATCCTTCCTATAATGTCTTCCTGTAATGTGGCGACCAGACTTGCACACAATACTCCAGCTGTAATGTGGCTACTAGGGGATTTTCACAGTATCTTCATCGCAGTGTTGATGTAAGCCATTAATAAAGATGATTATTATTATTAGCTGGGACCTCACCAAAGTTCTATACAGCTCCAATATGACCTCCCTGCTTTTGTAATCTATGCCTCGATTGATAAAGGCAAGTGTCCCGTATGCCTTTTTCACCACCCTATTAACCCACCCTCCTACCGTCAGAAATCCACAGACAAACCACCAAGGTCCATATATAATCCCTACCCCTCTGTTATTGAACCATGGCTACTGTTGTAATTTAGAAAAATTGGGCTGTTTGCCCTTCCATCCCCCTCCCTTCTATTACTTTGGATATGTTTTGAGAGCTTTCTGTTCAGGAAAACTAAACCAGTATTCCAAGTTTATAACTACGACCAATGATAAGTGCGCAGTTCTTTTCCATCCAATTTCTATTGGCTTCATAAGTTTGTCCATGTTTCAAGTTCTGATAGTTAATGAGAAGCTGTTTTCACTGCTGGGATCAGGGAGGGCCAGTGGCAAGAGGACACTGATTTAAGGTCATTGTCGCAAGAACTGGGGGAAAGATGTAAATTTCTTTACGCAGCAAGTAATTATGACCTGATATATTATCTCAAAGGTTGGTGGAAGCAGATTCAGTAAAGTAATATAAAAACTGAAAATGCTGGGTAAACTCAGTCTGGCAGCATGTGTGGAGAGAAACAAGGTTAACATTTTGCATCTAAATAAACCCTTCCACAGTGAAGTAATATCTTTCAAAAGGGAATTACACTTTAACAGGAAAGATTTGCAGGACTATTGGGAAAGAGTTGTGTGTATGTGGGAGATTAATTGGGTTAGCTCTATCAAAGAGATGGCAGGGATTCAATGGACTGAGTGGTCATCTTGGGTGCTGCATAGTTGTTCAGATTATTCTTTCATTTAGCTAGATGTAGAGCAACCACTATAATTTTACATCACGGTAATCACGTCAGGCGTGGTGCTGTGTAATGTTGTAATACCTCCTTTGTATTTATGAGTAGGGCATTGAATCATAGAATCTACAGTGCAGAAGGTGGCCATTCGGCCCATCGTGTCTGCACCGGCCCTTGGAAAGAGCACCCCACCCAAGGCCACCCCTATACCCATAACCCAGTAACCCCACTTAACCTTTTTGGACACTAATGACAATTTAGCATGGCCAATCCACCTAACCTGCACATCTTTTGACTGTGGGAGGAAACCGGAGCACCCGGAGGAAACCCACGCAGACACTATGAGAATGTGCACACTCCGCACAGACAGTGACTCAAGCCAGGAATCGAACCTGGGACCCTGGAGCTGTGAAGCAACTGTGCAATCACTGTTCTACCGTGCTGAGTTGTTCTCTGTTCCATGCTCTGTGCTGGGTGACCAAAATCGCATAGAGCAGAGATTTTAATTTTCTGTCGTGCATCAGCTATCCACATTGGCCGCACAATTGTAAGGATGCGGTTTAGAGATGTCCATGAGCTTCATGAGAGGTCGAAACCAGGGACCTTCTGTGTTAGGTCTTTGATGAGGTGTTTTTTTCCTGACTTCTTGTGAGGACCATTTGCTTTTCTCAAACTTATTGAGGGTTGAAATCACATTGCCTGAGGTTGTGTGCATCGGTCGAAAAGCGCTTTGGTGATTTGAAGTGCTGGTGAGGGAGGTTGGTGAGGTGAGGTCCTGTGGATGGGCAGGTGTTTGTTTGCCTCAATTCACTGAGCTTCTCGGAAGGTCGCTGCATCGCAGGAGGATTGAGCGGTATGCACAATCTGCCAGCACAGGTAACCAGGGTGTTGGGGTCAACCTGAGGGTTCCAGTGATGCATCTCATTGCCATGTTCAGTTGAACATCAGCCAGTCGAGTGTGGTTGCTCAGAGTCCGTGATGGCAGATGGCAGCCTTCACATGACCCACTCTGTTAGGTGAAAAATCGCAACAAATGTGTCAACCTGGTGACCAGTCAATGATCTCTCTGCCTTCAGAGCTATAAAGACGATCTCTGAATGTTACTTTCTCACAGAGCTGCTGCTGGACCTTTGTCTCTTGTCCAGTGTTGGAGAATGGCTCTACGGAAAGGTTCTGCACCATCTTGCTGCAATATAAAAGAGTCAG
The DNA here is from genome assembly GCF_902713615.1 of Scyliorhinus canicula. Lineage (NCBI taxonomy): Eukaryota > Metazoa > Chordata > Chondrichthyes > Carcharhiniformes > Scyliorhinidae > Scyliorhinus > Scyliorhinus canicula. The sequence continues at coordinate 149,300,109 of NC_052147.1, read as the reverse complement.
TGCAGTGCGATGATCCGCCCACTCTAAGGAGGGCTGAGATATTTTGGTTGTGGCAGAAACTTCCGGTCTTGTAGGGTTAAGGTATGCGGCATTTACGAACCAATGGCTGAGCTGGTTTCATGTGTTTGGTGCAACTGGATATTGTTCTGTTCATGTTCTAATGGAGAAGGAGCTGATTGATTGGGAATTGACTTTTCTGGTTAATGAACGGTAACTAACACAGCAGTGTTTCATTAGGTGTAATGCTACACTTGGTGTTTTGTTAATTCTCTCCTCACAGTACGACTTTGATTGACTTATCTCTGTAGCTATAGTCCAGTTGAAGCTTTGTGTATGCTTTTTCCCCACATTGACCGCTGCATTTTTACCTGCGCTCCAAGGTCAAAGTTAGTATATTCTGACATTTCTAATATGGGTCCTTTTCTTGTGCTCTTGTGAGATATTTGGGTGACATATTCACGTTTGATTGTTGTTGGTTTTTAGATTAATAAAATATCAGGGTCCAGATACTGCTTGCACACGCATAGTTATTCTTGACGTCAGTTTCTGAAAACTTACCCAGAGACACTGCGATCTTCCAGGTCAGTTAAGTATATGGTATGTTAATGGGCTAATTCTCCAGGGAACATGAGTTACAATTCCACCGGTTGAGAATGTGAACGCAATTTTGTTTTTAAGAAATCTAGACAGGTTGGTGAATCAGGTGGTGTTCGTTGTGTCACGAATGCGCTTCAGGGAAAAGAAAAAAAACCTTTTATTTCATTGATCCAGAACACTGGGGTAACGTTCCTTCTGAGGGATCTTTGCACCCGTCTGAGAGCAGACAGGGGCCTCAGTTTAATGTCACATCCAAATGATGGCATCTCCACAATGAAGCAGGTCCTTCAGAGCTGCCTATAGTGTCGTACGGACCTTTGCTCATTTCAATTGGAATTTGAATCCACAGCATTTCTGATTTGGGTGATTTTATGCCATCGAGCTAGGCCGATTGCCAGGGAACCTGCTATCCTTACCTGGTTTTGACCTGTGTGCGACTCCAGTCCAATACTAAACCTGGTTGAGCCTTATCTCCCCTCTGAAATAACTAAGTTAGTCACCATGTTGATTTATGAGAGTCTGGCTTGTAATTAAAGGTCTAATCAAATCCCAACAGCCAAAAATACCATGATTCTGCAATATACAGCACAATAAAGGAAACGAAGTTTGATGTGATCCCCACCCTTCTAAAATGTAAATCAGTCGCAGTGCTAGTTACTGTATTTCAGGATCCATAAAGAGTGATTCAGCACTATTCCTGGCCGTAATCATCAACATTGTCCAGGGTACTCGTTGAGCTGACTAAGTTTGACAGTTGCAGAAATACCTGCGGCAATGATTATTCTATCTCAAAGGCACATAGGAGACGGCAAAAAAATTATTTATGAGATTTACACCAGAACTGAGAATTTATATCTATCAGGAAAGACCAATCGGGCTTGGGGATATTTTCTCTGGAAAGGAAAAACCGAGAGGTGACCTGATGGGTGTCTTCAGATCTTGAACGGGTATGATAGCGTGGGCATGGAGAAGATGCTTCCATTTTTGATGAGATCAGAGCAAAAGACGATAATAGAAGATAGTCACCAGTCGAGAAAGGAATTTCGAAAGAAAAGCTTTTACTACGAGTTGTTTGACTTTGGAATGGGTCACCACAAGGAATAGTTGAGCTAATAGATTCCGTCAGTGTGAAGCTAGATAAGCAAACAAGGGGAAAAAGGAATAGAAGGATATGCCAATAGGCCGGATGAAGGAGGCTGGGAGGTGGCTTGTCTGTGCATAAACCTTTGGGGCTGAAAGGGCTGTTTCCATGCTGTAAAAACTTGAACATTATGCTATTTGTTTTGCATTTCCTTTGCTCAGTAGAAGCATCCAGTTAAATCATTTTCCCATGTTCAGAATGTCAAAAATTACACCTTAATTTCTGAGGGTCAGGTCTGTTGCCAGACACACTGGCCTGCTGGTTTTCGAATATACCTATTTGAGAGATTCGGTGCTCAACAATGGAAGCCCAGATATTGTCAGCATCAAGTACTTCCAGGTCGGGTAAAACACAGCAAGTGTCAAATTTTCTGACGAGGTGAAGACCATGTGCTACCGTTTGACTTTTTATCTCCATCGCCCACAATAGAAATCCTCAATGGGATTGGCCATTGGTTGTATTAAGAACAACCAAAAACTGGAAAATTGGATTAGCTTTTTTAAATTCATTCTTGGGATGTGGGCGTTGCTGGCTGGGCAGCATTTGTTGCCCATCTCTAATTGCCGTTCAACTGAGTGGCTTGCTAGGCCATTTCAGTGGGGGGCAGTTAAGAGTCAACCACATTGTTGTGTGGGCCTGAAGTCACATGTAGCCTGACCGGGTAAGGACGGCAGATTTCCTTCCCTGAAGGACATTAGTGAACCAGATGGGTTTTTGCGACAATCCCTTCCAATGCCAGATTTTTATTGAATTCAAATTTCACCACTGTCATTGTGGGATTCGAACTTGGACCCCAGAGCATTACCCTGGATCACTCATCCAATGACAATACCACTACACCACCCCGCCTCCCCTGAGCTGCCTCACATAATTTCTTAACTCGTGTGGTGGCTAAGCTGGTTAACAAACTGCACACATTAAGTAAGGCCCACAGTGTAATTAATAATAGCCTGTGGAGCATTAGCTTAGCCTGTCTAGAGCAATGGTGGAGGTTCTTAAATTCTTGATAAGCAAGAGCGTGAAAGGTTTACAAGGGTAGGTGGGACTGTGGAGTTGAGGGTAGAATCAGAACAGCTATGATCTTTCTGAATGGCCGAGCAGGCTCAAGGGGCTGAGTGACCTCATCTAACTCTTACTTTGAATGTTCATATGATATGACAATTTTGCACCTGTCAGCAGTTGTATCATTGCTATCCATTAGTCATGATGGGAAGTGTCCCCATGAAGATACGATGGACTTGACTCCCTTGCCAAAGTTCTGTGGTTCATTGTTCAAGTGAGAGTGTCAACATTGTGATAACCATAGGGAGGAAGTCAATGCCAGTCTCCCAGCAAGGAATCTATCTTGTGGGATGGTGGATAAAATTTGTTCGTTTTTTAAAAAATCAACAGTCAAGTGGGGAGGGTCTGTTTTTATACGTCCTTTAATTGCACTCCCAGTTTATGCTAGTGATTCAACATATGAACCTTTGACTTGCTTATTCTGGCTACTAATTTTACTTGCTCTGGCTACTAATTTATTTTATTTGATCAAAGATGATGTGTAGAGATGAGAGTAGAATCAAATTATTCTCATGACTGTGTCGTGGATCACAAGTGTATTTGAAAAAATGTGGCATTGGCGTGAAAGTTTCTGGCTAAGCCTGGAGCTCTTTGTGCTGGGGAGTTCTGCTTGCCTTGTGGAACAGTGTTAATCAGAAATTTCTGGCATAAAGACTGAATAAATTTCACCAGCGATTTTGATTTGATTTCATTTGATTTGACAAGAGTCTGTACCCATGGTCTGACTGATAATTGTTACAGTTCGCTCAGTTGCCACCAGGCCTGGTTGCTTTAGATTGAATGCAAACTTTGTTACTGTTGCTGACAGAATTTCAAAATTTTTAGCTTCAGGAAAGATGCCAACTGTCCTCAGTGGTTTCTGAGCCCCTACATAATCTGTCTTCCTGTTACAAAGTTGAATATTCACCATAGAAACTAGCTGCAAAGACCAAAGCATAATCATCAGTCTAAAGGCAGAGGCAGCAACGTGATCAAATTGGGGGTGAGGTCTGTCTTTGATTTCTAAATATGAAAAGCATATGAGGCTTGCGTAGTCATGAAACATGCCACTATTTCGCACACAATCACATTTTGTCTTACAACCACTTTCCAATGGTATTACTTGCTCATAGGTTGTTTAGAGCTTGGAGTGTGACCTTTGCTGTTTGTCCTGGTCATGCTTTTTAATACCTCTGGCAGATTTGACACCCTACTACTGCAAATCAATTACTCTGTTGTGCTCCCTTAAGATATGGCTGCAACTCACCGACTGTTATTTAAGCCTCACGCATGTTATGGGCCAGAGTTTAGAGAACCCCAAAATGTAGGTTAGGTGGATTGGCCATGATAAATTGCCCTTAGTGTCCAAAATTGCCCTTAGTGTTGGGTGGGGTTACTGGGTTATGGGGATAGGGTGGAGGTGTTAACCTTGGGTAGAGTGCTCTTTCCAGGAGCCGGTGCAGACTCGATGGGCCGAATGGCCTCCTTCTGCACTGTAAATTCTATGTAAATCTATGTATCATGGAGTTCACCTGACCCACAACTTTGAATAGATTGTGGTATGGGGAGCACACGGCTCACTCTACAGGTGTGGTACAGCAGAAATGGAGAAGTAATTTTTAAAGCAAAACAATGTTTCTTCTGTGAACTCAAGTTCACTTTTTAAAACATACAGTGAACATCTTAGCAACCATCAATTCAAATATAACGCCCAGAAAATACAACACTAAGTAAACCTTAATAACTTCCCAAACACATCCAGAAGACAAAAGAAACACCTTTTAACAGAAACACATTAGGTTTACATTCACTACTGAGAACATTTATAATTCTGAATTTACCAAATGATCAAGAGATAGTCTTTTCATGGCAGAGAGATCAACAGTACACCTGCTTTGTCTGGCTTCAGCTCCAACACTGAAAACAAAACTAAAACACACCCTGCAGCAAACAGCCTAAAACAAAAGTAAAAAGATGACAGACAGCCCAGCTCCACCCACACTCTGACATCACTGCAGTAATAAATATCCATTTCTTAAAGGTACTCTCCCATGACACGTCCCCCAAGAAAAAAAAATAAACCATAAAGATTTTCATTTTTCACCTTCACTATCCTTTACGAAATGCACATAATAAATATACTTTTTTGTTTAAAAAAAAAACAACACGCGCAAACAGATATAATAATATAGTCCTTTTTTTTGTTCCTCCAACTGAAATCCTTCTCAATTGACAGTCTCTTTGATCAAGAAGGTCTCTGCACGATCCATCCATTTCTCTATGCCTCGGCATTTCTCTTTAAAGTCAGATACTTTAGTTCAATCTGATCACAGAGTCCCTTGTAATTTTGCAACACAGGAGCATTGGTTATCACAGCTTTCAGGCAGTCAAATGCCTCTTGAAACTCCACTGTCCACTGAAATTTTCGACATTTCTTCAGCAAGTCCATCAGTGGAGCAACCACGCTACAAAAAGTTTTCACCAATGTTCGATCAAATCCACTCATGCGAAGAAATCGCATTATTTCCCTTCGTCTTGAGGGTATCGGAAACTCCTCAAGGAAAGTGACTTGGGCCTTTCCAAATTCACTTTTGGCTAGGTTTACCACCAAACCTGCCTCCTGAAGTCGATCGAATAATTCCATCAGATGTTTTAAATGTTCTTTCCAAGTGTGGCTGAAAATTACCAGTTCGTTGATGTATACCGCACAATTGGGTAATCCGGAAATGACCGTTGAAATGTGGCTGGGGTGATTTTCATGCCAAATGGCATACATAACGTTGAATTGGTATATATTATCTGGAGTCACAAAAGCTGAAGTTTCCTTCGCCCTTTCAGATAAAGGTACCTGCCAGTAACCTTTAAGTAAATCCGGTTTGGAAATAAAAGCTGATTGTCCCACTTTCTCAACGCAATCCTCCAAACGTGGGATAGGATAAGAGTCCGTTCTTGTAACTGCATTAACCTTTCTATTTCCCACACACAACCGTTGGGTGCCATCTGGTTTAGGTACCATCACTATGGGTGAGCTCCATTGGCTGCAACCCACTTCAATTATGCCATTTTTCAGCATACTCTCAATCTCTGTTAACCTGTGCCAATTTTAAAGGATTAAGTCTATATGGATGTTGTTTAATTGGAACAGCATTTCCCACATCTACATCATGTATAGCCATTACAGTACTTCCAAATTTATCTCTACAAACTTGCCCATGTGATATCAATAACTCTTTCAGGTCAGTTTGTATTTCTTCTGGAAGGTAACTCAACAATTTATCCCAATTTTTAAGAACATCCTCGTTTTCCAATTTAATTTGAACCATGTCAAGTATGCCAGGTTTAACTCACTGGGCTAAATCGCTGGCTTTTAAAGCAGACCAAGCAGGCCAGCAGCACGGTTCGATTCCCGTGCCAGCCTCCCCGGACAGGCGCCGGAATGTGGCGACTAGGGGCTTTTCACAGTAACTTCATTGAAGCCTACTCGTGACAATAAGCGATTTTCATTTCATTTAATTCCAAGTCATCTGGATTTGGTTCATCTATTCGAGTTAGAATCATTAAAACCTCCTCCTTTTCCTCTCCTTGCCTTTCAAAGTACCTTTTAAGCATATTCATATGACACACGGTGAGTTTTCCTTCTATCTGGCGTTGTTACCACATAATTCACCTCACTTAATTTCCTTTCAATCTGATACGGTCCACAAAACCTAGCTTTTAAAGATTCACCTACCACTGGTAACAACACTAAAACTTTATCTCCACTGGTAAAACTACGAACTTTGGTTTTCTTGTCCGCTCATTTCATCACATTTCATTTGTGCAACTTTTAAATGTTGTCTAGCTAATTCACCTGCTCTATTTAATCGCTCACTAAAATTTGAAACACAATCCAATAATGTAAGTTTCGATTTCTCACTCACCAATTTTTCCTCAATCAGTTTGTGGTCCTCTTACCTCATGACCAAAAATTAATTCAAAAGGACTGAATGTGGTTGACTCATTAGGTGCATCCCTAATTACAAACAGTACGAATGGAATTCCTTTATCCCAATCCTCTGGATAATCTTGACAATAAGCCCTCAACATTGTCTTTAATGTCTGATGCCACCTTTCTAACGCTCCCTGCGATTCTGGATGGTATGCAGTTGATTTAAATTGTTTTATTCCTAAGATATCCATAACTTCTTTGAATAACCTTGAGGTTAAACTTGATCCTAGATCGGATTGTATTTCTGTGGGTAGTCCATATCGAGTAAAGAATTTAAGTAACTCCTCCACAATCTTTTTAGCTGTAATATTACATACTGGGATAGTCTCTGGAAACCTAGCAGACACATCCATTATAGTCAAAAGATATTGATTCCTACTTTTCGTTTTAGGAAACGGTCCTACGAAATCAATTAGGACCCTTGTAAAAGGTTCTTCAAATGCTGGAATGGGTATTACGCGTGCTGGTTGTATCACTCCTTGAGGTTTCCCTATCACTTGACATGTGTGACATGATTGACAAAATGTAACTACATCTTTATGTAGTTCAGGCTAATAAAATTGTTTCTGGATTTTAGCTCGAGTTTTCCTTATTCCCAAATGACCTCCCACTGGTTCCTCATGTGCAATCGCAACACCTCCTTTCTATACCCTACCGGCAATACTACTTGATGAACTTCTGCCCACTTTTCATCCGGCTGCATATGTAAAGGCCTCCATTTTCTCATTAAGCCATCACTTTTACGGTAATAACACTCTGGTATACACTCAGATTCCTCTTCCGTATATGCTTTCTGATACATCCGTCTTATTTCCACATCTTTCTGATGTAACTCCGCCAATTTTCCTGAACTAAAAATATCCACCTGTTCTTGATCTCAATCATCTGATCAAAAATCGTTTCTGATAATTGCACTTCAACTTCATCTTCATTCTTTGATTTCTCCTCTTGTCTTAACCTGTGACTTTGCAACCTTGTCGCTACACAATCTGGAAAAATCCCAGGATATTCGTCCTTCAACTTCAGTTGTCTGATTCTGCACTGGCTTATCAACCACAGTAGGCATCACTTCCACTTGCGATCCAGCTATATCATTATCCAAGATAAACTGTATTCCTGGACAAGATAGTTTTTCTATTACTCCTACTACCACTTCACCACTCTTAACTGGTCTTTCCAACCTTACCTTGTATAATTGAACACTGCTCCTCTCACCCTGAATTCCACATATTACCACCTTTTTTGGCAGCATTCTTCCCAAACTACATAACTCCTTATCTCTTACCATTAAAGATTAGCTAGCTCCCCGTATCTCTTAAAATTGTGACTTATTTACCTGCTCCTCCAGATACACATGAGTAAACTTTACCCAAACAAGTAAATTCTTTAAAAAGATCTGGCGCCTTCTTATCAGTCACCTCTTGATCAGGCTGCACTGTCTTTTGTACCTCCTTCACTTCACTTGGGATTTCCTTTACCACTTTAACAAACCCCACTGTCTTATCCTGTTTTACCACATCAGCCTTCCCTGTGCTTTTCTTCAATGAAAATTGCTTATTGTCACGAGTAGGCTTCAATTAAGTTACTGTGAAAAGCCCTTAGTCGCCACATTCCGCCGCCTGTCAACCACCAACACTGTGACTTTACATGGCCCAGTTTATTACAGGGAAACCAAGCTTTGATTTATTAACTAATTCATAATCATCTGCCATTTCTGCTGCTAATCTCATAGTTTTAACCCTCTTCTATTCCGCAGAGTTCTCACTACATCGGGTATTGAATTTTTAAACCCCTCCAAAAGTATAATTTCTCTGAGAGCTTCATATGTTTGGTCTATTTTCAAAACCCTTATCCACCTATCAAAATTACTCTGTTTGAGCCTTTCAAACTCCATGTATGTTTGACCAAATTATTTCCTTAAATTTCTAAACCTTTGTCTGTAGGCTTCAGGCACTAGTTCATATGCACCTGAGATGGATTTTTTCACCTCCTAATACGTCGCAGATACCTTCTCCGGTAGTGATGGAAACACTTCACTAGCCCTACCTACCAGCTTTGTTTGAATCAGTAATACCCACATGTCCTGTGGTAATTTCATTTGTTTAGCTACCTTCTCAAATGAAATGAAAAAGGCTTCCACCTCCTTCTCGTCAAATCTTGGCAATGCTTGGACATATTTAAATAGATCCCCACCAAGCCTTCGACTTTGATGCTCTTTCTCACTATCCTCATCACTATCATCCAACTGTATGCTTCCCTTTACGTCTGCCAGTTTTAACTGACTGTCATGGTTCATGGCCAAGGGCAGCACGGTGGCCTAGTGGTTAGCACAGCTGCCTCACGGCACTGAGGTCCCAGGTTCGATCCCGGCTCTGGGTCACTCTGTGTGGAATTTGCACATTCTCCCCGTGTCTGTGTGGGTTTTGCCCCCACATTGTGCAGAGTAGGTGGATTGGCCACACTAAATTGTCCCTTAATTGGAAAAAATAATTGGGTAATCTAAATTTTAAAAAAAAAAAAAATTTCATGGCCATTTTCTGAAGTTCAAACTCTCTCTCTTTATCTTTTTCCCTGATCTGTATCTCCCTTAATGTCTTTCTTTTTGTTCTGCTAGGGCTTTTCTTTCTTTTCTGCTTTCTTCTCTCTCCTTTTCTTTTTCCTCACCATCTCTTTCTCTTTCTTTAGCCGCTCTCTCTTTTTCTCCTCTTTCTTATTCAAGCTGCTTTAATTTTTTCTCATGTTCCATTTGTTTAATTTGTAACTGAATTTTGCCATTTCCAATGAGTCAAACTGTATCTCAGGCAACTTAAATGTTTAGCCACCGCCATAATTACCTCATTTTTTCGCATTTTGTCAGGTAATGCTAACTGCAATGTTTTTGCCAAATCGAACAGTCATCTTTTCGTCTCTGTCCGTAAGGTACTGCATGTGACCGTCTCCACCCCCAAAAACGTCTGAGCCTCTGAAAGAGCCATTGTCCACAACACACTCCCTACTTAAACTAAAATACCACACCTGAAAAGCAACCACAATATGGTCACCCCTCGCTGTCTTTAAGTTCACTAAGCCAATCCAATAGATAGACTTTTATCCCCCTCGAGCCCCCAATTTGTTATGGGCCAGGGTTTAGAGAACCCTAAAATGTATCATGGAGTTCACCTGACCCACAACTTTTACTAGATTGTGGTATGGGGAGCACACGGCCCATTCTACAGGTGTGGTACAGCAGAAATGGAAACTTTTTTTTTGAAGCAAAACCATGTTTATTCTATGAACTCAAATTAACCTTTTCTAAAACAGTAAGAAGTCTTACACACCAGGTTAACGTCCAACAGGTTTGTTTCTTCCTCAGGTGAATGAAGAGGTATGTTCCAGAAACATATATATAGACAATTTTTTTAAAAACATAGTGAACATCTTAGCAACCATCAGTTCAAATTCAACCCCCAAAGAATATAACACTAAGTAATCCTTAATAACTTCCCAAACGACATCCAGAAGACAAAAGAAACACCTTTTAACAAAAGCACATTAGGTTTACATTCACTACTGAGAACATTTATAATTCTGAATTTACCAAATGATCAAGACATAGTCTTTTCATGGCAGAGAGAACAGCAGACAAAGAAGCTTTGTCTGGCTTCAGCTCCAACACTAAAAACTAAACTAAAACGCACCCTGCAGCAAACAGCCTAAAACGAAAGTAAAAAGATGACAGACAGCCCAGCTCCACCCACACTCTGACATCACTGCAGTAATAAACACCCATTTCTTAACGGTACTCTCACATGACACACACCATGTTGTCGATCCCACACTCCTGAAGAGCTGATTCTGTTTTGCCATCATGGAACTGCTTTAAAAACCACCTTTGAAGTTCGAACCCACATATGGCAAGTCGAACGCCATTTCCATGTGAGAATAGTATCAGCAACTGGATGTGGAATAAAGATTGGTCCCTGCTTTCATGAAGGGAAAGCTGGTATGCTTCAGTTGACGGGCTTGATCGGACCCCATCCGGAGTCCTCCATTCTGCCCTGAACACCACATCACAGCAAAGATAATGTTTGATTTGGAGCACAGATTCACCAGAATGATGACACACCTGAAAGGAATTTTTTTCTTTCGTTTAAAAAAATAAATAAATTTAGAGTACCCAATTCATTTTTTCCAATTAAGGGGAAATTTAGCGTTGCCAAACCACCTACCCTGCACATCTTTGGGTTGTGGGGGCGAAACCCACGCAGACTCGGGGAGAATGTGAGGCAGCAGAGCTAACCCACTGTGCCACCGTACTGCCCTACCACCTGAAAGGATTAAATGGAAACCCATACTGTTCTTCAGCACTTGCATTCCTTTATAGCGTGTGTCATTTGATTTATGCATGAAACTGCATTTTTGCCTCAAATTATGGGCGGTTTGGGCAGCATGTGGCGCAGTGGATAGCACTGGGACTGCGGTGAATTGGGTACTCTAAATTCATTTTTCTTTCAAATAAAAAAATTGGGGCAGCACGGTGGCACAGTGGGTTAGCACTGATACCTCACGGCGCCGAGGTCCCAGGTTTGATCCGGCTCTGGGTCGCTGTCTGTGTGGAGTTTGCACATTCTCCCTGTGCTTGCGTGGGTTTCGTCCCCAAAACCCAGAGATGTGTAGAGTAGATGGATTGGCTACACTAAATTGCCCCTTAATTGGAAAAAATGAATTGGGTACTCTAATTGTAAAAAAAATTAAAGAAAATAAAAAGGAAAGCGTCCAGAGGAGGTTCACAAGAACGATCACTGGAACGAATCCACTCTTCAGGAGTGTGGGGTCGACAACATATAGACTTAAGCAACAGGGGGTGAGAGTTGCAGCCATACCTTAAGGGAGCGCAACGAGTCATTGATTTGCAGGAGTAGGGTGTCAAGTCTGCCAGAGGTATTAAAAAGCATGACCAGGGCAAACAGCAAAGATTACACTCCAAAGCCCTGAACAACCTTTGAGCAAGTAATTGGAAACTGGTGTAAGATGAGGTGTGGTTGAGGACTCCGTGTCTGTACTTGTTGCCGTTTGAGGGGAATCTTATTGAAACTTACAGGATACTGTGAGGCCTGGATAGAGTGGACGTGGAGAGGACGTTTCCACTCATAGGAAAAACTAGAACCTGAGGACCCAATCTCAGACTAAAGGGACGATCCTTTAACACTGAGATGAGGAGAAATTTCTTCAGCCAGATTGTACTGAATCTGTGGAACTCTTTGCCGCAGAGCGCTGAGGAGGCCAAATCACTGAGGTAGATATGTTCTTGATTAATAAGGGGATCAGGGGTTATGGGGTTATGGTGAGAAGGCAGGAGAATGGGGATGAGAAAAATATCAGCCATGTTTGAATGGCGGAGCAGACTTGATGGGCCTAATGGCTAATTCTGCTCCTATGTCTTATGGTCTAGTTGAGGCAAGCAATTTCTGCAAGGGTGGGCTTGGGGAGAGAGAACTACTCCACCTCAGCATTTTGAATTGTGACAACTACAGAAGGGGTGGACTTGCAATGGTTCCTTTCTTCTATGTGTTTATTCTGCTTCCTCTTAAATTCATCTTCAACTGCTCCATGTGGACGTAAGTTGCATGTTCTAATGACCTTGATAATCCTCTGGGATTCCTGATTGGATTTATTAGTGAACATCTTATTTGGATTCTCACAAGTGGAAGGAAACATGTCTCTACATTGACCTTATCAATTCCCTTCATAACCTTATGAAGATTATGAAAAGATTGGTCCGCTGTCTCTCTTTTCGAAACAAGTGCTCCCACCCTGTTCAGTATTTCCTGATACGTGTAATCTCTGTTCAGGGACCATCCTTGTGTAATTTTGTTTTGTTTTGCAGAAGTGATGTTCCTTTTGAGAAGTTATTGTTCACATTGTTTTCAAACACAATCTTTACCTGTGAATAATACTGAGTTCTAACAGTGAGGATGTGCGGCTTGCATTCAATTTCCTGTTCATGCTCTTCCTATAACTGGTTGGAGAGATGCACAAGAGTACCCTTAATGATTTGGCTGCCAAATCAACTCCTATTCTCTCTCTTCATCCCCTCCTCTTGGAAAATTGCCATGCTTTTCCAGCTGAAGCACGGCACGATTGTTATTTCCCCTTTCGCTGAAATTGAATTCATATTTGAAAAGGCCAATTTGGCAGTATTTCTTTTTTTTTTAATAAACATTTTATTGAGGTACGTTTGGCATAGAAATAACGAAACAGACAAGATACACGAAACCATAAACAGTGCAAAACCGTTTACCTTTCGTACAGGTCTCACCCTTAATGCCCCCCCCCCCCCCCCCCCCCCCCCCCCCCCCCCCCCCCCCCCCCCCGTCTGCTGCCGATTATTTTCCGCAAGGAAGTCAACGAACAGTTTCCACCTCCAGGTGAAGCCTAACAGTGAACCTCTCAAGGCGAACTTGATTTTCTCCATAAAGAGAAAGCTAGCCATGTCCGATAGTTTGGACATGACATCTGCAAACCCCTGCCAAAATCTCCGAAGCATTGGACATGTCCAAAACATGCGGACATGGTTCGCTGGTCCTCCTGCGCATTTTGTGCACCTGTCTGCTACCCCAAAGAATTTGCTCATCCGGGCCACTGTCATGTGAGCCCAGTGCACAACCTTAAATTGTATCAGGCTGAGCCTGGCACATGTTGACTCTACTCAATGCGTCTGCCCATAAACCATCCTCCATCTCACCTCTCAGCTCCTCCTCCCACTTACGCTTCAGCTCCTCGGTCTGCGTCTCCTCCGACCCCATAAGCTCCTTATAGAGTCCGAGACGCTCCCCTCCCCTACTCACCCTCTGGAAACTACCCTGTCCTGAATCCCCCTCAGCGGTAGGAGCGGGAAGGTTGCCACCTGTTTACGAAGGAGGTCCCGCACCTGCAAGTATCTGAATTTGTTTCCCCTCGCCAGCCCAAACTTTTCCTCCAGCGCCCTCATACTCGGAAAGCTCCCCTCTATGAACACATCCCCCATCCTCTCAATTCCTGGTGTCCGCCATACCTGGAACCATCCATACTCCCCGGGGCAAACCGGAGGTTGTCACAAATTGGGGCCCAGACCGATGCTCCCACTGCTCCCACATGCCGCCTCCACTGGCCCCAAACTCTCGGGGCCGCCACCACCACAGGGCTGGTGGAGTAACATGCCGGCAGGAGCGGCAGAGGCGCAGTTACCAACCCCAATTTGGCAGTATTTCTATCTGCCATGATACTTTTCCAATTGATTTAACTTCACTTTGTGATGAGGTTTGGTGTCTGATTACCTTGAGTTTGCACAAAAGGAAAATCCCGGAAGAATTAACCGCACAGCACTGATGGCACTCGCCAGCATTCTAAAGAAAAGACTTGGCCCATCATGTCTGGCAAATGAGTCTAGTTAATGAAAAGAAAATGGATGAGCAAATTAAGTACGGGCAAAATAAGGAGGAACAAACTCTCAAAATTTTATGAGAGGAAAGAGGGGTATTGTTAGGAATGTGGAAAATTAAAGGGATCAACGGAGAAATTGAGATGAAAATAAAGTAACATACCAATAACAAGACTAGCAGGCATCTCGAGGAATAATAAGATACAATTTGCCTAGTAACGAGGTTAGCAAGAGTCGAGAGAGTTGAAGCGAGAATGGCCATATCAGAGATCAGTAGGGCTATACAAATGAAGGCAAGGAATTTGAAAGAGGTAGACAGCAGAATCCACAGAAGGGACTATCAAAGAGAGAGAGAGGCCAATTCCATCTGTGATCTGAGCCCCAGAGGCATATTCCAGTGAACATTTAGAGCCTGGGGAGTTTGAAGATGTTCTTCTCTGAAAGACGTTTTGTGCCTTTACTGAACCAGGAAGAAACATTTTCCCAGACTTGGTCACCTTGGTAGGTGGCAACTATTAGCTGGATTTGACCTATGTAGAATTGCTAAAATTGGCCGTTGCTTGGCAGTGTGGTATCTCGGGGAGTTCAAAGAACGTGGGTATATTTTGAGGAAAAGCGGTAACTTCAGATAACCATGCTGTATTTAGTTATTCATATATGCAAGTGCCATAGTGTATATTAGTCTTTTGTTATGTGTTATTTACTTTAATAACATTTTTTTATTAATTGTTAACACAACGACTGGACTACTTCCTCCTGTGTTGTATACATGGTTTCTCACAGTGGGCTAAGCAGCTGGCTTGTAATGCAGAACTGCAATTCCCATACCGGCCTCCCCAAACAGGCACCGGAATGTGGCGGCTTGGGGCTTTTCACAGTAACTTCATTGAAGCCTACTTGTGACAATAATCGATGATTATTATTATTCCAAACAAAAATGCAGCACTAAGGACCAGTGTTTCAATTTATCCTTACGGGTTTTCAGACATTTGCGGGTAACATCAGTGGTAAAGAAGCTAAAAGACACAACAACTCTGGCAGTGTGGCTTGAAAGTGGAGGGAGTGAGCAACATAGTTGCAAATGCAACAATAACAGTTGGTATGGTAATTGGTAATTAGCCACAGACCACGAAGGATCATCGACCTCTCGCCAAGAGAATTCACAAGCTTTGTGACTTTGACATAAGCACAATGGAAGTCTAGGGTCAAAATGTATAGCCAGGGTCTGTATTTATACCGAAGAACGGAGAGGAACACAGGCATTTTGGCAAGTCACCGGCATTTGAATGCCTTCCTTATGATTTGGTGAGCATAAATCAAAACGCACATCTCAAGAAAATCTTTGACACCTCCCATGTCCCACACAGCAAATTTGCCTCTTCCCATTCAAGTTTTGAAATGCTTTTTAACATTAAAGATCTACTATATATGTGTACAGTTGATATGGATTCTGATGAAGAGTCTTATTAGACTCAAAATGTTGACTCTATTTCTCTCTCCACAGATGCTGCCACGCATTCTTTTCTTTTTATCTTGGATTTCTAGCATCTACAGTATTTTTCATTTGTTGTAACAGGAGTGGTTGCTTTAACATTTTGACTTTGTTTTGACTTGCCCAGCCAGTAGGCAGAGGTAAAATGATGCATGAGCTATACATTTTGAGTAATTGCCTTTTTGCAAAGTGATATACATTGGAATGAAAGATCCATGCATCAGAGTATATTACACCCTTTCTCCAGGAACCATTTTAACAGTTAACAACACTAACAACCTGAATTCACACAGCACCTTACATAGTAACATGTCCCACGGTTATTAAACCAAATTTGACATCAATCCATATAAGGAGGTCTTGGGACATGTGCTGGGTCTAAATGGTAGGTTTTAAGGATTGCCTTAAAGGAACCGAGACAGGCAAAGCAGCAGAAAGGTTTCGCTTGAGAATTCAAAGCTTAGGATAAGTACTTCCCAAACTTTTTGCTGGGTTTGACCCCATTTTAATGCTCCTGTCTTAATGTGACCCAGAGTGAAGAATTGTGGGTTTCCAAAATTGAGCGAAGGGGTTGGGGGGAGGGTGAACATAGAACATAGAACGATACAGCGCAGTACAGGCCCTTCGGCCCTCGATGTTGCACCGACATGGAGAAAAAAAACTAAAGGCCATCTAACCTACACTATGCCCTTATCATCCATATGCTTATCCAATAAATTTTTAAATGCCCTCAATGTTGGCGAGTTCACTACTGTTGCAGGTAGGGCATTCCACGGCCTCACCACTCTTTGCGTAAAAAACCCACCTCTGACCTCTGTCCTATATCTATTACCCCTCAATTTAAGGCTATGTCCCCTCGTGCTAGCCACCTCCATCCGCGGGAGAAGGCTCTCGCTGTCCACCCTATCTAACCCTCTGATCATTTTGTATGCCTCTATTAAGTCACCTCTTAACCTTCTTCTCTCTAACGAAAACAACCTCAAGTCCATCAGCCTTTCCTCATAAGATTTTCCCTCCATACCAGGCAACATCCTGGTAAATCTCCTCTGCACCCGTTCCAAAGCTTCCACGTCCTTCCTATAATGAGGCGACCAGAACTGTACGCAATACTCCAAATGCGGCCGTACCAGAGTTTGGTACAGCTGCATCATGACCTCATGGCTCCGGAACTCAATCCCTCTACCAATAAAGGCCAACACACCATAGGCCTTCTTCACAACCCTATCAACCTGGGTGGCAACTTTCAGGGATCTATGTACATGGACACCGAGATCCCTCTGCTCATCCACACTACCAAGAATTTTACCATTAGCCAAATATTCCGCATTCCTGTTATTCTTTCCAAAGTGAATCACCTCACACTTCTCCACATTAAACTCCATTTGCCACCTCTCAGCCCAGCTCTGCAGCTTATCTATGTCCCTCTGTAACCTGCAACATCCTTCCGCACTGTCTACAACTCCACCGACTTTAGTGTCGTCTGCAAATTTACTCACCCATCCTTCTGCGCCCTCCTCTAGGTCATTTATAAAAATGACAAACAGCAACGGCCCCAGAACAGATCCTTGTGGTACACCACTCGTAACTGAACTCCATTCTGAACATTTCCCATCAACTACCACTCTCTGTCTTCTTTCAACTAGCCAATTTCTGATCCACATCTCTAAATCACCCTCAATCCCCAGCCTCCGTATTTTCTGCAATAGCCGACCATGGGGAACCTTATCAAACGCTTTACTGAAATCCATATACACCACATCAACTGCTCTACCCTCGTCTACCTGTTCAGTCACCTTCTCAAAGAACTCGATAAGGTTTGTGAGGCATGACCTACCCTTCACAAAACCATGCTGACTATCCCTAATCATATTATTCCTATCTAGATGATTATAAATCGTATCTTTTATAATCCTCTCCAAGACTTTACCCACCACAGACGTGAGGCTCACCGGCCTATAGTTACCGGGGTTATCTCTACTCCCCTTCTTGAACAAAGGGACCACATTTGCTATCCTCCAGTCCTCTGGCACTATTCCTGTAGCCAATGATGACCTAAAAATCAAAGCCAAAGGCTCAGCAATCTCTTCCCTGGCTTCCCAGAGAATCCTAGGATAAATCCCATCCGGCCCCGGGGACTTATCTATTTTCACCTTGTCCAGAATTGCCAACACTTCTTCCCTACGCACCTCAATGCCATCTATTCTAATAGCCTGGGTCTCAGCATTCTCCTCCTCAATATTATCTTTTTCTTGAGTGAATACTGACGAAAAGTATTCATTTAGTATCTCGCTTATCTCCTCAGCCTCCACACACAACTTCCCACCACTGTCCTTGACTGGCCCTACTCTTACCCTAGTCATTCTTTTATTCCTGACATACCTATAGAAAGCTTTTGGGTTTTCCTTGATCCTACCTGCCAAAGACTTCTCATGTCCCCTCCTTGCTCGTCTCAGCTCTCTCTTTAGATCCTTCCTCGCTTCCTTGTAACTATCAAGCGCCCCAACTGAAACTTCACGCCTCATCTTCACATAGGCCTCCTTCTTCCTCTTAACAAGAGATTCCACTTCTTTGGTAAACCACGGTTCCCTCGCTCGACCCCTTCCTCCCTGCCTGACTGGTACGTACTTATCAAGAACATGCAATAGCTGTTCCTTGAACAAGTTCCACATATCCAGTGTGCCCAACCCTTGCAGCCTACTTCTCCAACCAACACATCCTAAGTCATGTCTAATGGCATCATAATTGCCCTTCCCCCAGCTATAACTCTTGCTCTGCGGGGTATACTTATCCCTTTCCATCACTAACGTAAAGGTCACCGAATTGTGGTCACTGTCTCCAAAGTGTTCACCTACCTCCAGATCTAACACCTGGCCTGGTTCATTACCCAAAACCAAATCCAAAGTGGCCTCACCTCTTGTTGGCCTGTCAACATATTGTGTCAGAAAACCCTCCTGCACACATTGTACAAAGAACGACCCATCCAATGTACTCGAACTATATCTTTTCCAGTCAATATTAGGAAAGTTAAAGTCTCCCATAACAACTACCCTGTTACTTTCGCTCTTTTCCAGAATCATCTTCGCCATCCTTTCCTCTACATCTCTAGAACTATTAGGTGGCCTATAGAAAACTCCCAACAGGGTGACCTCTCCTTTCCTGTTTCTAACCTCAGCCCATACTACCTCGGAAGAAGAGTCCCCATCTTGCATCCTTTCTACCACCGTAATACTGTCCTTGACTAGCAGCGCCACACCTCCCCCTCTTTTGCCCCC
Source organism: Scyliorhinus canicula (assembly GCF_902713615.1). Classification (NCBI taxonomy): domain Eukaryota; kingdom Metazoa; phylum Chordata; class Chondrichthyes; order Carcharhiniformes; family Scyliorhinidae; genus Scyliorhinus; species Scyliorhinus canicula. Next base: position 149,281,179 of record NC_052147.1, on the reverse strand, counting down.
TTCTCTGACCTTACTAAAGCACCTAAACCCCGGAACCTGCAACAACCATTCCTGTCCCCTGCTCTATCCATGTCTCTGAAATGGCCACAACATCGAAGTCCCAGGTACCAACCCATGCTGCCAGTTCCCCTACCTTATTTCGTATACTCCTGGCATTGAAATAGACACACTTCAAACCACAGACCTGAACACTGCCGCCCTCCTGCGAAGTCAAAACTGTGCTCCTGACCTCTCTACTCTCAATCTCTCGCACCACAAAACTACAATCCAGGTTCCCATGCCCCTGCTGAATTAGTTTAAACCCCCCCAAAGAGTACTAACAAATCTCCCCCCCAGGATATTGGTGCCCCTCAGGTTCAGATGTAGACCATCCTGTCTATAGAGGTCCCACCTTCCCCAGAAAGAGCCCCAGTTATCCAGAAATCTGAATCCCTCCCGCCTGCACCATCCCTGTAGCCACGTGTTTAATTGCTCTCTCTCCCTATTCCTCATCTCACTATCACGTGGCACGGGCAACAACCCAGAGATAACAACTCTGTTTGTTCTCGCTCTGAGCTTCCATCCTAGCTCCCTAAAGGCCTGCCTGACATCCTTGTCCGCTTTCCTACCTATGTCGTTAGTGCCAATGTGGACTACGACTTGGGGCTGCTCCCCCTCCCCCTTAAGGATCCGGAAAACACGATCCGAGACATCACGTACCCTTGCACCTGGGAGGCAACATACCAAACGTGAGTCTCTCTCGCTCCCACAAAATCTCCTATCTGTGCCCCTGACTATTGAGTCCCCAATTACTAATGTTCTACTCCTTTCCCCCCTTCCCTTCTGAGCAACAGGGACAGACTCCGTGCCAGAGGCCCGTACCCCATGGCTTACCCCTGGTAAGTCGTCCCCCCCACAAGTATCCAAAACGGTATACTTGTTACTCAGGGGAACGACCGCAGGGGGTCCCTGCGCTGACTGCTTCTTCCCAGTCCCTCTTACAGTTACCCATCTATCTCCAGTCTTTGGTGTAACTATTTCCCTGAAGCTCCTATCTATGACCCCCTCTGCCTCCCGAATGATCCGAAGTTCATCCAGCTCAAGCTCCAGGTCCCTAACACGGTTTTTGAGGAGCTGGAGTTGGGTGCACTTCCCACAGATGAAATCAGCAGGGACACTGACGGCGTCCCTCACCTCAAACATTCTGCAGGAGGAGCATTGTACTGCCTTCCCTGACATCCCCTCTAGATTAAAAAAAAAACAAGAAAAAGAAAGGAAGAGCTTACCTGATATTACCTCAAACCCTGATCCCGCTGAAAGGTAAGCAAATTTAAAGGCACTCACTCAACTTCACGACAGGCCCCTGCTCCCGCTTCCCAACCACCGTGGGGTGGGGGGGTTGGTTAGAGGAGGAGGTAGGGTGGGAAACACTGACGAAGTGTTTCGGGTTTAACTGTCACTTGCCAACAGCCCCTCCACAAACCACCTTCAACTTAGGCTGACCGCACTGCACGTATGCAAATTTCCCCAGAACAGCTGATCAGTAGCTCTGCTCTGCTGCCCTCTGCTGGTTGCTTGCCTTTACTCAAACTCCTTGGGTCTTCTTCGCAGGTTCACCTTCAACTTAGGCTGACCGCACTGCACGTATGCAAATTTCCCCAGAACAGCTGATCAGTAGCTCTGCTCTGCTGCCCTCTGCTGGTTGCTTGCCTTTACTCAAACTCCTTGGGTCTTCTTCGCAGGTTCACCTTCAACTTAGGCTGACCGCACTGCACGTATGCAAATTTCCCCAGAACAGCTGATCAGTAGCTCTGCTCTGCTGCCCTCTGGTGGTGCTGGATTTGCAACTGCTGAGCTGATGGGGGTGCAGTTGAAAGAGAGAGAGAGATAGCAAGTATTTAAACTGCATGGTTTGCTTTTAAAGAAAAACGCCTACCTTTTCATAGGCTTACTTTTTACAGCAACAATCAGGCCTCCAAGATCTGTCAGGCGACACCCACTAATGAAAGAACATGCAGATTTAAAGGGGTCTCACACTAAAAATAGTAATCTTTATTATTGTCACAAGTAGGCTTACATTAACACTGCAGTGAAGTTACTGTGAAAATCCCCTAGTCGCCATGCTCCGGCGCCTGATCGGGTACACTGAGGGAGAATTCAGAATGTTCAAATTACCTCTCAAGCGTGCCTTTTGGGATTTGTGGGAGGAAACCGGAGCGCCCAGAGGAAACCCACGCACACACAGAAATAGTGCGGACTCCACATAGACATTGACCCAAGCCAGGAATCAACCCCGGGTCCCTGGTGCTGTGAAGCAACAGTGCTAACCACTGTGCTACCGTGCCACTGTGCAAATCCAAACTCCATGGCAACCTTTGCTGCCTCAGCCCGTGATCCCAAAATCCGAATTGGCTTAAAATCTGGTGAGATGAAACAAAGCTACTGAGCTGAAAGCATATCAACACTTCAGCAGTTTCTGTGCTAATGGCTAATTTGGATTGTATCCAGGGAAAATAAGTGGGATACACTCAGTTTGATTATATAACGTGGTGACACTGTCTTAAATGTCAATATACATGGTATAACTGTTGTGTGCTGGACTTGATGGTCTTCAAATTGCTTATTAGTATCAGTTTTAATGAATGAAGGGCAAAGAGAAATCAATCTATTTTCAGTTCACTGCTTGATGTGTACTGTAGTTCTCACCAGACTCCTTGATGATGAACACCACTCTGATGATGATAACCATTAGTCAGAGTAAGTGGCAGTGATAATAGCACAAGGGTAACTTGTTTAAAACTCTTGAGTCTAAAAGTTCAAGGAAGTAATTGCCTCCTTTACCATCAGCGTCTTGTGGCAGCCGAGAACACCTCAAGTCATTGTGCAAAAGACATGTTTACTTTTAAAAAGCAGTTCTTGGTAAACTTCAGTTCCTAAATGACATACAATGCAATGAATTGTGAGGAAATCTAATCATAAATAACCATTGCAAGTGTTCCTGGCGTGGATTAGCAGGGCGGCTGCCAGCAGAATAGAGAGAGCTGAGGTGCGATTCCACAATAGAGCAGCATTATGCAAAGTGCTGGTCGAAGTTGTAGTTGCAAAGTTAGGAGATGGATTATTGAATTGTAAGCGCAAAGATAAAGAACAAAGAAGTGAAGTTTAGGGAAATACTGAAAGTACAGACTATGGGGAATTTTACATTTCATGAAAGACCCTTTGTGCCTAATGGCACAAGGAAAATTAACCTGAACGTGATGTACCATTTAACCCTTAGCAGTAGCGATTTAAAATCCCACTGATCTAGCATGGCCCAATGATTTGCTTCGCAGCTTTCAATTTATTGTCTCTGAAACATGGCAAGCACAGCAGATTTCGCTTTTAAACTAACATTTATAAAGGGAGGGATACATTCCTCTTAAATTATGAAAGGGTCGAGAAAGGAAAGGGCAAGCAGCCAAGATGTTTTTTTTCTTTAAATGCTAATCTTCTCCGCTGAGTCCATTTCCTTTTCTTTCTCAATAAAGTAGCTTTGGATTGGATTGGATTTGTTTATTGTCACGTGTACCGAGGTACAGTGAAAAGTATTTTTCTGCAAGCAGCTCAACAGATCATTCAGTACATGGAAGAAAAGGGAATTAAACAAAATTCAAGAAAATACATAATAGGGCAACACAAGATATACAATGTAACTACATAAGCATTGGCATCGGATGAAGCATACAGGGTGTAGTGTTAATGAGGTCAGTCAATAAGAGGGTCATTTAGGAGTCTGGTGACAGTGGAGAAGAAGCTGTTTTTGAGTCTGTTCGTGCGTGTTCTCAGACTTCTGTATCTCCTGCCCGATGGAAGAAGTTGGAAAAGTGAGTAGGCCAGGTGGGAGGGATCCTTGATTATGCTGCCCGCTTTCCCCCAGCAGCAGGAGGTGTAGATGGAATCCATGGATGGGAGGCATGTTTGTGTGATGGACTGAGTGGTATTCACGACTCTCTGAAGTTCCTTGCGGTCCTGGGCCAAGCAGTTGCCATACCAGGCTGAGATGCAGCCTGATAGGATGCTTTCTATAGTGCATCTGTAAAAGTTGGTAAGGGTTAATGTGGACATGCCGAATTTCCTTCGTTTCCTGAGGAAGTATAGGCACTGTTGTGCTTTCTTGGTGATAGCGTCGACGTGAGTGGACCAGGACAGATTTTTGGTGATGTGCACCCCTAGGAATTTGAAACTGCTAACCATCTCCACCTCGGCCCCGTTGATGCTGACAGGGGTGTGTACAGTACTTTGCTTCCTGAAGTCGATGACCAGCTCTTTAGTTTTGCTGGCATTGAGGGAGAGATTGTTGTCGTTACACCACTCCCCATGGTTCTCTATCTCCCTCCTGTATTCTGACTCGTCGTTATTCGAGATCCGGCCCACTATGGTCATATCGTCAGCAAACTTGTAGATGGAGTTGTAACCAAGTTTTGCCACGCAGTCGTGTGTGTACAGGGAGTAGAGTAGGGGGCTAAGTACACAGCCTTGCGGGGCACCGGTATTGAGGACTATTGTGGAGGAGGTGTTGGTGTTCATTCTTACTGATTGTGGTCTGTTGGTCAGAAAATCCAGGATCCAGTTGCAGAGTGGAGAGCCAAGTCCTAGGTTTTGGAGCTTTGATATGAGCTTGGCTGGGATTATGGTGTTGAAGGCGGGGCTGTAGTCAATAAATAGGAGTCTGATGTAGGAGTCCTTGTTTTCGAGATACTCTAGGGATGAGTGTAGGGCCAGGGAAATGGCGTCTGATGTGGACCAGTTGCGACGGTATGCGAATTGAAGTGGGTCAAGGCGTTCCGGGAGTATGGAGGTGATGCTTTGTGTTCGAGGAACCCCTGATTATAGTCATCACGCAGCAATGTAAGGCCCCTTCCTGTTGATTGCCTTATTTCCCATTGTTTTTTTATTTTGCCATTATCATTTTTGATCCTTGGATATTTAGTGGACACATACCTTAAAGCTGAGCAGAGGAAGTGAGGAACTCAAAGTTATAAAGTAGTACACTGTTAGCTTTCGGACAGCAGAACTCGAGACCTTTTGGCACTCGAGGGATCGGAGGAACTCTGTTCAGTTGGTTGACTGGTGGCTAAAAAGGCCATATTCTGCACGGCAACAGGTGGTAATTGGGTCCTACCCAAGTGGGGTGGTTATCAGAGAACTAAGAGAAGGACATTCGGGACCTGGATGCTCACGAACTCTGTCACTCTGCCTGTCTCTTTCCTTTTTACAACCATCTTTTCATGTGTGTGTGTGGTGGGGTGGGTTAGGATTAGATCATCGTTAACCAGTTGTATTTGCTGCATATTGAATTGTAATGTGGAGGTGCAGGCATTGGAGTGGGCTGAGCATAGTAAGAAGTCTTATAACACCAGGTTAAAGTCCAACAGGTTTGTTTGGAATCACAAGCTTTCAGAGTGTAGTTCACCTGATGAGCTACCTGGTGTTGTAAGAGTTCTTACTATTGAATTATAGTTATTGTTATCAAAAAATAATTCTTTAAATTTACAAACCCGGTGACTGTAGCTATTGGGCAGCCAAGGACCAAAAATTTCACGTGTGTTTCTCAGAATTGTTTGTTAATTTAAATTGTGTTGTGACTCTAGGGTCAAGTGGAGCTGCAATTGACCGTGCAGTAGCTCGACGGGTTGTACCAGCAGCTATGCAACCACCAGAGGCAAGAAGTAAACTCTTTCTCAAAGATGATTACTTAACTGATCAGCAGCGCTCTGCAATTTTTCAATACAAAATCCGAATATTGCAGATACTGGACATTAGAACCACTAAGATAGAAAACCCTGGGAATATTCACAAGGTCAGGCAGCATCTTTGGAGAGAGAAACAGAATTAATGTTTAGGGACAAATAACATTTCATCAGAACTAGTAAAATGAGAGATGTTGCAGGTTTGAGCAGCAGTGGGGTGGTACTGAGGGACAGGTAAGGGAGCAGAACTTGAATTTAAACAAGCTGTAAAAGAGAATGGCAGAATCATTACCAGCAGCTGCCATCCAGAAGTATTTAGCGGGAGGGGTAATGATCTGAAATTATTAAACCCAGGGTATCCAGAAGGCTGAAAAATGTTGAACTGAAAGATTAGGCGCTATTCTCCAAGCTTACTTTGAGCTTTATCAGGACATTGTGTGAGATCAAGGGCAGAGGGGTCAGTGGGGTTGAGAATTAAAACAATATGCTGCTATTTTCTGTGTTAATTGCAGCGATAGAAACCGGATATTTTTTGTTCCCCTATTGTAGACCAAAGTACGCTGCCAGGTCTGTGTCTATTGAACTCTCCCCACTCTTGTTCAAAAAAAGGCAGTTTCTATTTAATAATGCCAAAGTTCTCTCTCCATTTTCTTTGGAAGCTATTCTACTTAACGTTTCATCCTCTTCCCCCTCCAGGTTATCCCCTTCCTTCTCCCCTACAGCTGTCTCGTGGAGATGGGGGTTGCGAAGAGAGGACTCTCTCCACTACCCTACCGAGCGAATAATCACCTCTCTGTGCACTCCCTCTCCACTGTGACAACCAGTATAGAGAGTCGGGGTTAGGGAGCCAGCTGCTACAATGCCTTCAGATGAGAGATGGGGGGGTTTAAGGAGCTACCTGCACTGCCCCTCCCCTCTTCACTCTGTCATGGGCACGATGTGCATTCTTTTTTTTTTTGGAAAATATTTTATTGAAGCATTTGTAATTTTCACAATTTAACATGTTGACATTTCTAAAACAACCGCACGGGTCGACGCACAAAATCCCCCCTAAAAGAACAACAAACAATAAACCACGTCCCCCACTTCTCTAGCCCTGTCCCCAATTACCCTGTCCCCAAGTTCCCTGTCCCCAATTACCCTGTCCCCAAGTTCCCTGTCCTTATTTAACATTACCATGCCTCCTGTTTTCCTCTCTTCCCCCACCCCCCTTTCCCTTTTCCCCCCCCTTACTGCTGACATTCAATTTTTGTTAAATCGATGAACTGCTGCCAACTCCGGGTGAATCCCTGTATTGATTCTCTCAGAGCGAACTTGATTTTCTCCAGACTGAGAAACCCTATCATATCACTGACCCACACTCCTGACTTTGGGGGCTCCGAGTCCAAAACATATGAACATGGTTGGCCGGGCTACCCCCACACTGCCCACATCTGTCCTCCACTTCCTCAAAGAACCTACTCATCCGGGCTACTGTTATGTGGGCCTTGTGGACAACCTTGAACTGAATCCAGCTAAGTCTAGCACAGGACGAGGATGCATTCACCCTTTTCAAGGCTTTTTCCCGCAGTTAAATTTCCAGCTCACCTCCTAGCTCCTCTTCCCACTTCCTCTTCACCTCTCTCATAGGGGCCCCTTCCCACTCTAACAATTCCCTGTACATTTCCGAAACCTTCCCACCTCCAACCCCTGTTTTTGACAGCATTTTATCCTGTAGTCCCCTCAGGGGGAGGCGAAGAAAGCTTGGGACCTGCCTCCGTACAAAGTCCCGCACTTAAACACTTGAAGGTACCGAAACCCGTTCCCACCCAACAAATCAAACTCCTCTTCTAATGTCTCCAAGGTCGGAAAGCCCTCCTGGATGAATAGATCCCCAAACTTCTCAATCCCTGCCCGCTGCCATACCTTAAAGCCCCAATCCAGCATCCCCGGGGAAAACCGGTGATTGTCACAGATCGGTGACCACACTGACGCCCCCTCCAGTCTCATATTCTGTCTCCATTGCCCCTACACCCTTAGGGCTGCCACCACCACTGGGCTTGTAGAGTATCGAGCTGACGTGAACGGCAGGGGTGCGTCAGTAAAGCCTCCAAACTCGTACCGTTGCAGGATGCTGCCTCCATCCATTCCCAAACCGACCCCTCCCCCACTACCCACTTCCTGACCATCGACATGTTGGCAGCCCAGTATATAACTTATAGCCTGAAAATCGACCAAATTCTCCTAATACCTCCATGATTCCGGTCATTCCCCCCCCCCCCCCCCCCCCCCCCCCACCGGGCCCGTGACATAAAGCAGCAAATCGTCCGCATAGTGAGACACCCTGTGTTTCACTCCCCCAACCCTCCTCACTATATCCCGCCAGGTATTCGCTGCTCTCAGGCCATTGCTAAGGGTTCTATGGCCAGGGCAAACAGTAATGGGGAGAGCAGGCATCCCTGCTTTGTCCCCGACATAGACTAAAGTATTCTGACCAAACTCGGTTAGTTCTTGCGTTTGCTACCGGGGCCCGGTACAATAACCGGAACCACTCCACAAATCTCTGCCCAAACCCAAGCCTACCTAAAATATCCCATAGATACTTACACTCCACCCGGTTGAAAGCCTTCTCCGCGTCCATGGTGACTACCACCTCAGCCTCGTGCCCCTCCGCTGGCATCATAATTACACGAAGAAGCCGACTAATGTTGGATGTCAGGTGCCTGCTCTTTTCAAATGCCGTCTGATCCTCCCCAATTATTCCCCGGACACAATCCTCTATTTGAGTGGCCAGGATCTTTGCCAACAATTTGGCATCTACATTCAAGAGGGGAATTGGCCTGTATGATCTAGAGCTCTCCGGATCCTTGTCTCGCTTCAGGATGAAAGAAATTGATGCCTGTGATAACGTTGGGGGGAGTACTCCCAGCTCCTTGGACTCGTTAAAAGCCTTAACCAGGAGCGGCCCCAGTAACCCAGGGAACTTCTTATAAAATTCCACTGGGGGTCCGTCTGGTCCCGGGGCGTTACCCGATTGCATCGCATCTGTCCATCTATCACCTCCCCAAGCCCAATCGGGCCCACCAGGGCCTCCACCAGCTCCTCATTTACCTTTGGGAACTCTAGCCTCCCCAGGAATTGATTCATGCCCTGCTCCCAACTGGGGGTTCCGACTCGTATAGCTGGCTATAAATTTCCCGGAACACTTCATTCACCGCCCCCGGGTCCGTCACCATTTTCCCCCTCATATCCTTTATTTTCCCTATTTCTCTCGCCACCTCCTGTTTCCTCAGCTGATGTGCCAGCACCTGCTAGCTTTCTCCCCATGCTCAGCTATTGCCCCTTTTATCCTCCTCAGCTGACCCTCCACCTTACCTGTGGAAAGGAGCCCAAACTCCAAACGCGCCTTCAGGAACTCCTCATTTGGAGACTCCAAATATCTCCTGTCCACCTGTAATATTTCCCCTACCAACCTATCCAGGTCCGACCGCTCAGTTTTATCTCTGTGGACCCGAATCAAAATCCATTCCCCTCTAATAACTGCTTTCAGTGCCTCCCAGACCACCCAGCCGCAATCACTCCCCGTATCAGCGTGGGTTTCACTCCCACAACCCAAAGATGTGCAGGGTCCTTCTGCACTGTAAATTCTATGATTGTCCACGCTAAATTGCCCCTTAATTGGAAAAAATAAGTGGGTCCTCTAATTTTATTTTTAAAAAATGTAAACAATTAATAAAGTACTTTTTATTAAAGTAAAAGGAAAGAAAATTAAACAACAAAAGATTAGTATACACTACAACACTTTTTAAAATAAATTTAGGAGTACCCAATTCTTTTTATTTCCAATTAAGGGGCAATTTACCGTGTTCAATCCATCTGACCAGCACATCTTTGGGCTGTGGGTTGAAACCCACGCAGACACGGGGAGAATGTGCAAACTCCACACACAGTGACCCGGGAATTGTGTACAATACTTCAAACATCACGGGCAGCACGGTGGCACAGTGGTTAGCATCGCTGCCTACGGCGCTGAGGACCCGGGTTCGAATCCCGGCCCTGGGTTACTGTCCGTGTGGAGTTTGCACATTCTCCCTGTGTCTGCGTGGGTTTCGCCCCCACAACCCAAAGATGTGCAGTTTAGGTGGATTGGCCACACTAAATTGCCCCTAAAATTGGAAAAAATAATTGGGTACTCTAAATTTTAAAAAATTAAATAAAATACTTCAAACATCACAGGGCTATGAAGAAAGAGCATGGGGGTACACCTAATTGGGTGTGTCTTTTTCAAAGGGCCAGCACAAGTAGGGTGAGCCAAATGGCCACCTTCCCTGCATTTATTATCGATGCTTCATTTTCCGGTCACTAACACTGAAATGTTAACGTGGAATTTTGCCAGCGGTTTCTTCTTCTTCATGCAGAATGGTAGCTTGTCTGCCCATTTCCTATTAAATGGAGCGGCGCGATTTTAATCCAGTTTCCGTGGAATATCTTATAAAACACTCGATTCTGGGGCACTGGCAGTAGTGTGGGGCTTGAAGTGGAGATCAGTCATTTCTTGATGTTTTTTCCCATGATCATTGGTGAGCGTCCTTTATTTCCTCACCTTGAGTGGCTGCCCTTTGAGTCGCCAGATGTGCAAGGCTTGCCTTTTTAATTAAGAGGGGCGGCTCTGTCCATGAAGTTTGACCAATGGTCAGAACCTCTTTAAGGCACTGAACTGTATCAAAAGCTCTGGCTGTTGAGTGGCTGATCGAGCTTCATTTGATTGTGGTGATTTTCATTTTGAACATCTGGATTAGTCTAACTATTTTCTGCTAAGCCGATTTGAGTGTGATTCATACCATATATTATTCCTTGTTTACAATTTGTCAAATATGTTGAAAGAGCCCGTTACTTATTGCTGCAGAGGGATATATAGATTTATTTGTGAATTTGCCAATATTATGGGTTAAGTTGCAAACTAGTAAATTAATTCTATTAAATTTTCACCATATTTAACTTTGGGCGTGACATGTTTTTATAGCGTCTTCATGTGCTGCAGTGTTTAATTGAACCTCTTTTATTCGCTTAAATGTGTAGCATTCTGAAGTGAAAGAAAACAGATCATTAATGTGGCATCTTTCAAGACAGGCAGAATGTCTCAGTGCTTTGCAGCCAATGATGTACTTTGTGAAATGCGGTCACTGTTGGCTATCGAAATGCTGCAGCAGTTTACACACAGCAACATCCCATAACAGAAATGTAATAAATCAATATAATTTATCCTTGATTGGTGGATAAACATTGGGCAGACCACTAGGGTGCACACCCTGGCTGTTACAAGATTGGGATCCTACACATCCATCTAGGAGGGAGATGAAACCTTAGTTCAACAAACATCAGTGGGGTGTCAGGCTAGATTTTGTGCTCGTGTCCATGGACTGAGGCTGTAGACTGCAACTTCCGACTCAGACACTGAGCTGTGAGTGAACAGAATGGATGATCTATTTCCATTTTCTACGACATTCCCTGCAACAAAGTGCATCTTTGACCCACAGGCTGAGTGATCTGTTCCCAGCACTGTTGCTTTATTGTTCGGTCGGTGATATCTAACGCTTGCTTTTTGCGTCCATCCAATACTTTTTTTCTTTTCTCCCTGTGATAGCTGGATAATTTAAGGGATTTGGGCTGTGAGATCTGTGACCATTTTAAAGGATAGTGGACTGTCTGAATCAATGTTTAATCCCCAAAAGAGTCTCATTGACTCCAGTGCCAAATTGGAATCCAAAATCTGAGGGCCTCGTAATAGCAAACAGCAGGTTGATGTTAATCTTTGAGCCAACTGAAACCTCAATTTGTCATTTTCTAAATCCGCTATTAGTAATAACAGGTACTTTATATGACCTCATTGCTACAACAGCAGAGTGTGGCCTTTTATGGTGTGTTTGGCTGAACAACAGAACATAATTCAGTGTTGCCTGGAGCAAAATCAGGTTATTGAGGTCACATAGAAATGAAAGACCTGTACTGCTTTCCAAACCCACACCCATTATAATTGAAATAACTGTTTATATGTTGAAAAGTAGAAATAAAAATAAAACTGAGAATCTCAGAAGATTGCCTGCATTTTTCTCTGCGTGTTAGCACTATGAAGCAAAAATGTCACAGCCGTTTCTACGGTGGAGATGGGGCATCCTGCCCCATGGTATGGGCAAGGCCTGTGCTTGGAGCACACAGCAATTTCCCTGCCAAATATGTTGGAAATTGGACAATTTAAATTTGATTAGAAAATCAGACTGAATAGAGACTGGGGAACCGGGCAACAAAGTCCCTGGCCTGGAGCCAGGGGAAGAATGCTCGGGGAATGAAGTCAGGGCCAGCAAGACTGGAAGTGGGCCACATACATGTTACGGCAGAATTCTCTTTGACTTGCTTTGAGCTAGACGATCAAATAAAATCTAGTTTCTGAAAAAGGGATAAAAACCCTGTCTGTAGATTTTGACAATAATATTGATCATTCAAATTATGACTTTTACTCTGCAATATTTCGACCGATGACTCAAATTACGGCAGAGATGTATTTGGAAGGTTAAAATTAGTGCTGGGATGGTTTCTATAGTAACAGTGATGGTAATGTGATGTTTAGTCAGGCAGCTCAGCTTTCGTTTTTCTCTCTCTCGCTCTCCCTCTCGTTCGATTGCCTGTTGGATTGGTCCGGATTGCAAAAAGATGCTGAGTAGAATTCAATACTCATTGTAAAACCCAAGCACCCAAATGTATTCTCATGTTCCTTATATCAAGAATTGGCAAGGTGCTCAAATTTATTTGGAAAGCAGGGCTACATGCAAGTGTGTCAACAGTAATTACGTTGTTCTGCCTGCCATTGTATTGGAGACATAAATCAATGTGTCCTTCCTCATTTCCAGAATGCTTTGCTTTTGTGAAAAGCAAGTCCGTGGCTTGCATGTTTGTGACTTTTTAATTTTAGTTTAAACATTTATCGTTGGATACTTTTAAGTACCTCTCTCCCTGCCAGCTAAACTTAAAAAGGAGCAAAAACACATTCTGACCTAAAATGGGTTATCTTCGTGTTCGCTATTTAGTTCCTTGCTCAACAGTATGTGGCTGGTAATTAGATTTCCTGGCTCCATTGACTCTAGTCTGGTTTGTCATACCGTTTTCCAGGTTCTAGAGCTGGAACTGCACACCAGGCTGAATGGGCCAAGAAGACAGCCCTAAATTAGCGGAGCTCACGCAAGAATTTTGGAAGTGATACGTTTTTGAAGAAAATTAGGTCTCTGTCCACACACATGAAGCTTTCAAAAAGCATATGGTGTCCTTAGCTTCATAAGTAGAGGTGCGGAGTTCAAAAGCAAGGAAGTTGCACCAAACCCCTCGAAATCATGAGTTAGGTGTCCGCTCAGGTGTCATGTCCTGTGGCGCCTACTTTCCAGTTGAAAGGGGAAGATAATAAAATTATGGGAATAGATGAGACTTCCCATGCTTGAGCAGTTTGGCTGGGATTCCATCCTTCTCCAGCAGGGGGAATAGAGCTGGTCTCCCCACCCAACACCCCCCACTCCCCGAAGCTACCCTGCTTCAAACTGCCACCCTCCCAATGATTAGCTGACCACCCAGCCCCACTTTCCACTCCTCTGCCCTAATCAGCCAGTATCTGGCTTCTGCGTCCTTCTTCTCCTCAGTCTGCCCACACCACCCCAATTGAACCATTGGGGGGGGGTTTGGGAAGGCATTGAATTCGACAGACCCTCTGATTTTCCCATATATCTGATTTTCCCAGTCGGTGATTGCCTTCAGCCATGCTCCCTCCCCCACTTTCCCATAAATACCAGGATCTATGTTATCGGCACCCAAAATTAGAGTACCTGCAGTTTGGAGATTATTTTCCATATCGGTCATACCTATCTCCTGAAAACAACTCTCTCTTGCTTTGCTGCTCCTTTAAGTAGCCGCTGAATCATTAATTGGAATTTTATTTATAATTTTCAGTTAAACATGATGGAATCTCTGACAAATGCGAACCCCAGAACTATATTGTCTCTCTTCAAAGCATTAGGTTTCCACGAGCCTTTGACTCCTCTAACATACATAATTCATTGGTCAAGTTGCATCTACTTGCTGAAGGCTTAATGGAGATTTCCAGCATTCAATACGTGGCCAAATTTTAGTTAAGGTTTTTTTTGTGGTTTACTTTAGATTTCCACCTGATTAAGTTATGATGCTTTCAAGCATTATTGACTTATTTATTGTTCCTTATGAGGAAAAAAGAATACATGGTTCTTTCAACGTTATTGGCGGCCTGATGAATATTCAGGTCAGTTCTAGATTTCCATTTAGAACATATTGTGTACTGGAGGCAGTGACCCCCGAGCACGTTCTTCATTGCTTCAAGTGCATATTGGTATGTGTTGTATAATACTTCGAGGACAGTAGTGGTAAGCCTACTTGTGACAATTGTGTCACAAGTAGGCTTACATTAACACTGCGATGAAGTTATTGTGAAAATCCCCTAGTCACCACCTGTTCGGGTACACAGAGGGAGAATTCAGAGTGTCCAGTTCACCTAACAAGCACGTCATTCGGGACTTGTGTGATGAAACAGGAACAATCGGAGGAAACACACAGAAACATGGGGAGAACGTGCAGACTTCGCACAGGTAGTGACCCAAGCCAGGAATCGAAACCGGGTCCCTGACGCTGTGAAGCAACAGTGCTAACCACTGTGCTGCACTGTTGATCATTCAAATTGTGACTTGAGCTACTTTTACTCTGCAATATTTCGACCTATGACTCAAATTAGGACAGAGATGTACTTGGAGGGTTAAAATTAGTGCTGGGATGGTTTCTATAGTAACACTGAGTGCTAACCACTGTGCTAAACCTGCAGTTAAATTTGAGAGTTAAATCGCAGGACCCAGGATTACCAAGAAATCTTTTCCCCTTTTCAAAAAGGAATTAAGTTACTGACCTGACTTTTGGGACTTGAGTCACTATTGTAGGGTAGGAGAATAAACGATTCAGCCCCTCGAGCTTGATCCATCATTCAGTTAGATCATGGCTGATCTGTATCTTAATTTCATATCTGCCATATTTAATCCTTAACACCATACCTAAAAATCTATTAACCTCAGTTAAGGAATTGTCATTAGACCTTCAGCCTTAACAGCTTTTGGGTGGGAGAGAGCTCCTCTATCTTTAAGAACTGCTTCTTGAACATCACTCCTGAATGGCCTGGCTCTAATTTTAAGGTTCTGCCTCATTGTTTGACAACCTCCCATCAGAGGACATCGTTTCTTCCCTTGTATCCTGCCAAATCCTTTAGATCCCCCTTTAATCCTTTGTGCTCACCAGAATATAAAGCTGATCTTGCAGCCGGTCCTCATAATTTAACTTCTGTTACATCCGGTATTATTCTGGTGAACCTACATTGCACCCCCTGCAAGAGTACCCAAAACGGAATACAGTACTGCAATTGTCCTCTAATCGGTTACTTCGGAGGGCGGCACGGAGGCGCAGTGGTTAGCACCGCTGCCTCACGGCGCCGAGGTCCCAGGTTCGACCCCAGCTCTGGGTCACTGTGTGGAGTTAGCACATTCTCCCCGTGTTTGTGTTGGTTTCGTCCCCACAACCAAAAGATGTGCCAGGTCGATGGTTTGGCCACACTAAAGGGCAGCACGGTAGCATTGTGGATAGCACAAATACTTCACAGCTCCAGGGTCCCAGGTTCAATTCCCGGCTTGGGTCACTGTCTGTGCGGAGTCTGCACATCCTCCCCGTGTGTGCGTGGGTTTCCCCCGGGTACTCCAGTTTCCTCCCACAGTCCAAAGGTGTGCAGGTTAGGTGGATTGGCCATGCTAAATTGCCCTTAGTGTTCAAAATTGCCCTTAGTGTTGGGTGGGGTTACTGGGTTATGGGGATAGGGTAGAGGTGTTGACCTTTGGTAGGATGCTCTTTCCAAGAGCCGGTGCAGACTCGATGGGCCAAATGGCCTCCTTCTGCACTGTAAATTCTATGTAAAAAAAAAATAAAATTTTTAATTGCCCCGTAATTGGAAAAATTGAATTGGGTACTCTTTATAAAATAAAATTTGAAAAAAAACATAATTGGTTACTTCAGGCATATTGAGACTGAAATGTTGGTGGTGGATTTTGTCACTTAGACTGTGGTACTGTAAATAACCAGAAGAACAAACTTATTTACAAAATCTCTTGATTTTATTAAAATGGCTGTGACCAATGGCAAGCTGCAAAAAGATTGCTGCACACTGCACCCTGTCATGACCACCAAGTCATTGTGACTTGATGAACCATGCAGTGCAGTAAATGTTTGATCTGGTCATGGCTATCGGTGTCACTCTTTTATTTCCAGTTGTGCTGCCAATTATTTTAATCATTTGTTTTTGCGCATCTGATGTTACACTGCCTGGTTTTCTTCTGCAGGTGACAAGCTTCAGCTGACCAAGAAAGAGAAACTAAAACAACGCCATGAAACATGGCTTCAGAGTGAGTACCACCCAGTATATCACATCTTTGTCTAATGCTATTGCTTTCAAAGCTGAATTTTACAATGCATGGGGCCACTGTCTGTGTGGAGTTTGCACATTTTCCCCGTATCTACGTAGGTTTCACCCCCACAACCAAAGATGTGCCGGTTAGGTGGATTGGCTACGCAAAATTGCCCCTTAATTGGAAAAAAATAATTGGGTACTCTAAATTTATTTGAAAACATTTTTTGCAATGCACGTCGATCAAAGATAGTTAAATGCAAAAACAAAAGGGATGTACGGAAGCTATATTTTATAAATGAATAGATGTACATCACCTTTTTAGATGTATACCATTCGTGTAGCATGGACCTGTTGAAGATTCCTTACCCAACGGAGGATATGCTACTTTGTTGGAGTGCAATGAAGAATGATGAGTTTGATTCCTAGGATGAGGGGATTGTCCAAATGTGGAGAGATTTAGTAGACTAGGGCGGGTCCCAGCCTCACAATAAGAGTTTTGTTTTTAGGACTGAGATGAGAAATTCCTTCACTCGGAAGGGTTGTGAACCTTTGGAAATCTCTACTGAAGACAACTATGGGTGCTCAGGTGTTGGCTGAACAGACACCTTTGACCCAAGGAGGCCTAGGGATATGAGATATGCAAAAGGCAGAAGATCAGCCATGATCTTGTTGAATGGCAGAGCAGCCTCAAAGGGCCTCCTCCTCTCTCGTAGTGTATTACGTCAGATATACAGCACAGAAACAGGCCATTTGGCCCAACCACTCTGTACTAATGTTTATGTTCCACCCTGTGCAAAACAAAGATAGGGAAAGCACAACATTTTCTGTTTTGCGTAGGCTGTCCAATTTACACAGAATATTTTGAATACTAGAAGTCACTTACACGTTTCCTACCAACTGAGTATGTATGAAATGTAGTAGGGGGAAGTAGCAGACAGTTTCAGCTTCCCAAAACATGGATCCAATGGTTGATGGTATATACTATAGAGTAAATTAGAACATTACCCCCCCCCCCCCCCCCCAAAAAAAAAGCTTGTGGACTTAAATTTGTTCTCCAACAATCTGAAAAGAAATCGACCACCAGAAGGTAGTCTTAAACTCTGGCTTCTATCTTGCAGAAATTGAGCTGATCAAACTAGCGGAACGGAAGAAGAAAGCCCAAGAGAAACGCAGAGCCGTCCCTGTAGTGGGAGACATGCAGCCACTTGCTGATGCACTGCCGGAACTGACAGATTTGCTCAGTGCCAGCAATGTATCTGTGGCTAATAAATCAAAAAGGTACTAACTGACATGATTTAAATACACCGCTGTGCTTGTTCATTATTCCGAGTGTAATATGTCTTTTAAATTCTGTTTTACTCCCTTTTTAAGATGGTTTGTCCATATTGTCTGTGTGTCCTTTTATAATAGACTGTGACATTACCATTAGCTGCCATCACCAACCCATCTATGTTTGTGTATTTGTCACTGGATTACAAGGTAATTAGAAAGCAAGAAGATAAATTATATGAGCAGGTATGGAACACTGGATCTCTGAGGTCTGGATCATGGTTGATGTGATGCTTAATTTCATCTGTGTACCTTGTCCTACAATCCTCACTACCCAAGCAATCCAAATATCCATCAGTATCAATGTTGACATTTTTGATTCTCCCCAAGCAACTTTTGGGGGACTCTGGGGTGGGGGGCAGATTTCCACTGCACCTTTTTGTGAAGAAATGTTTCCTGACGTCGGCCCTGAAAAGCCTAGCTCTAATTTTAAGTTTGCACCCTTGGACTACTCCCACCAGAGGAAATCTTTTTTCTCTATCTACCCGATCAAATCCTTCAGTCATTTTGAACAACCAAATTAGGTTGCCCGTTAATCTTCTTGACTTGAGGAAATAAGCCCATTTGAATGCAGGATCTCCATTTTGGAGAATCTAGAACTTTAAGGCAGAAATTAAAATATTTTTTTCTCTTGAGGGTTGAGAGTCTTTGGAACTCCCTTACCCAAAAAAAGTGGAAAAAAGAGTCTTTGAATATTTTTAGTGCACAGGGAAATAGATTCCTGATAAACAAGGGGGTGAAGATTACTGGGTGGGGTGACAGGCTGTGGTTCCAGTGAGATCAGCAATGATACTGTTGAATGGCAGAGCAGGCTCGAAGGGTTGAGTGAACTACTCTTATTTCGTATGTTCCCAGGATTTTGGCCTTGAGTATTTTACCCTGAAGTCCACTCCATCTATTGATCACTTTTTTTGGATTAAGAATTTCCTGTCTTTCCTTTCTTGCCTTGGCCTATTTCCACAATTGAATTGAATTTTGCAGACTTGAATTTTCCATACTATTTACTCTCCTTCACGGCTGAAAATCCATCATTTCTCATACCTCCAAGGCCAGGAATCAGCTTGTCTCTCTCTTCTGCACTAAAACCTTTTCACCCAGAGGGTGGTGGGAATCTGGAACTCACTGCCTGAAAGGGTGTTGGAGGTGGGAACCCTCCCAGCATTTAAGAAGCATTTAGATGAGCACTGGAAATGCCACAGCGTGCAAGGCTACGGACCGAGTGCTGGAAAATGGGTTCAGAGTAGATAGGTGCTGGATAGCTGGCACAGACACGATGAGCTGAAGGGCCTCTTTTTCCGTGCTGTAAAATTCTATGACTCCCTCCAATACTTGAATATGTCCCGTGTTCAGGAAATTTAGAAGCTTCCAGAAATTTGAGGATGACATCAGGCATGAACAGATTTCGCAGCTGAAAGGTGCGGACCGCTTAAAGTCAGCTAGCGAAAAGCCAGATATCTGAAATAGCCCTAAGTTTGGTAACTCCTTAATACAGCCTGTGGAACGGTTGGTACCTGAGTGATGGTGTGGAAGCTTGACTACTGAAAGCAGAGATTGAAATCCTGTATGTGGGTCTTTGAAGGAGGCCAAATCACTGAGTGTCTTTAAAACAGAGATAGATAGGTTTTTGATCAATAAGGGGATCAGGGGTTATGGGGAGAAGGCAGGAGAATGGGGATGAGAACAATATCAGCCATGATTGAATGGCGAAGCAGACTCGATGGGCCAAGTGGCCTAATTCTGCTCCTATGTCTTATGCTGAAGGCATCGATGAGAAAGCGTTGCTTGGGAGAAGGTTCCAAGGCGTGTTTCTTTGAGAGTGGAGTTTGGAAACACATGTGTGTAAGTCCGAGCTGCAGTGAGACCAGTTGGCTCACAGTGTGACAAGCAGCTGGCGGATTTGATGAGAAACACACAGAAGCTCTACTGGGTGCCATCTGTCACTTGGTTTCAGAGTGTGGTGTGTCTGACCACAGTTGGCCTGTTGGTTTATGTGGACAGTGTACTTCCGAGAGCGTTTAATGGTATATAGAGTTTGTAACTTGTGTTATCCTTTAAAAAAATCTATGTATGTCTGTGACGTTACAGGTGGGGTGAAGGTGGGGTTATTGTTATCAATCTTTCTATGTTTAATAAATATTTTGTTAAAAGTTGATTGGCAGTCCTGTGACTGTTCATCCACATCTATAAACAAAAAAGAAAAGTTGCAATCTATTGAACTAGGGTACTATTCTGGGATCTGACTGTCCAGTGGTAACATCAGCGGGGATCATAAAACTTGACAACCTTGATGTATATGCCTAGCTATATACCAGAGAATGTGGATCCTCATCTTGAGGCGTGCTACATTCTCCCCTCTTCTCAACCCAATTTCTCTGACACATGCAAAGACAAAAAAGTGAAGAACGACTTTGGAAAAAGCAGTGCCCTGGTTTTGGAGATTTATTGTATAAACAACATTGTACAAACGTTATTACTGCGTGACCGAGGCCAAAATACTTCCAGTGAATAAATCTAATTTCATAGAGATTGATTTCTCTTTGGTTATTTTTAGAATTGTTATTAAATAAAATCCAGTTAATCTTTGAGTGTGATGCATTGCTTTTCATCTAGTTTAACTGAAGACATTTATTTTGTATGCATGCAGCCATGGGGTCTCCATGTGCATAATTAGCTGTTTGTAAATCTGTTGGCGAGAACCTCAAGAAAGCAGAAGAGTTTGACATGAAGGTGTGGGTAGTAAATTGGTGCTTGAGATCATGGCCATATTCCTTCTGGAGCAGGATTCTGTTCAGCTTTGTTTGATGAAGAAGCATTCCGAATGTCCTTGTTCTTCCTTCCATATTCTGTGGGGTGATATGGGCTGAGTCACTCCTGAGGGTCTGTCATGTTGTTCTTGCTCCATCTGAACATGGTCTGCAAATAGTAGAGTTGTGTTGTAATGGGCAGACTCTAATGGAAATGTTAAATACTGGTTACAAACATTCCAAGTGTTTTTATATTGTAAGAGATTTTCGCAAAGATTCAAATTTCAGTTGTACTGGAGGAATTCTACTGATTTCCCATCTTAATTTCAAATAGATATATGTTAAAAACTGAAGTGAAATTAAGCTTATAGTCGTAGTAACAGAATTTGTAAATCCTAAATTTTTGGTTTTGGGTTTTAATGGACAGCAGGTCACAAATATGGCTGCCAAGGTGCCGCAAGCCCACATAAATGGTCAAACCAAGCAGATAATCTGTTTATACCAATATGTCGACTTTGACCTGCTACGAGATTACCAGAGAAGGAATGCTCCATGAGAGGGTGGGAATTTTAATAGAGGTTTTCAAAATTCAGGGGTTTAGACACACTAAGATGGAGAAACTGTTTTGCAACTGGAAGGAGGTCAATGGACAGTAAAATGTAATCCAGAGGAGCTAAAAAGGTTTCTGATCTGATACAAGGAGGTGATGTCTTTATTTTGGTGCCGAAGAGGATGGTGGAAGTAAATGGAAGAGTATCGTACTGAAAAGAAACTGATGTATTGCTAAAAAGGAAATATGTGGGCAGCGTGGTGGCGCAGTGGTTAGCACTGCTGCCTCATGGTGTCACGGTGCAAGGTTTGATCCCGGCTCTGGGTCACTGTCCGTGTGGAGGTTGCACATTCTCCCCATGTTTGCGTGGGTTTCGCCCTCACAACCCAAAGATGTGCAGGGTAGGTGGATTGGCCACACTAACTTGCCCCTTAATTGGAAAAAATGAATTGAGTATTCTAAATTTTAAAAAAAAGAAAAGGACCGTAGCACTGTGGTTAGCACAGTTGCCTCACCGCACCAGGGTCCCAGGTTCTATTCCCAGCTTGGGTCACTGTCTGTGTGGAGTCTGCACATTCTCCCCGTGTCTGTGTGGGCTTCCTCCCACAGTCCAAAGATATGCAGGTTAGGTGGAATGGCTGTGCTAAATTGCCCTTAGTGTCCAAAAAGGTATGGTAGGGTGACTGT
The DNA here is from genome assembly GCF_902713615.1 of Scyliorhinus canicula. Classification (NCBI taxonomy): domain Eukaryota; kingdom Metazoa; phylum Chordata; class Chondrichthyes; order Carcharhiniformes; family Scyliorhinidae; genus Scyliorhinus; species Scyliorhinus canicula. Next base: position 149,259,675 of record NC_052147.1, on the reverse strand, counting down.
GTTATGGGGATAGTGTAAAGGTGTGGGCTTAGGACTTCCGGCGGGGGTGGTGTAGGAGGCACTGAAAGTGGTTATTGTGGGAACTCATCTCAACTCGGGCACATAAGGAGAAGACTAAGCGGGCGGAGTTGGACAGGCTGGTAGGTGGAACTTTACAGGTGGACAGGAGGTATGCGGAGTCTCCGGATGACGGGCTTCTGAAGGAGCGTGAGAGATTGCAAATGGAATTTGGGCTTCTGTCCACAGGTAAGACGGAGGGACAACTGAGGAGGGTGAAGGGGGCGGTGTATGAATATGGGGAAAAAACCAGCAGGATGTTGGCGCACCGGCTGAGGAAACTGGAGGCGGCGAGAGAGATTGGCAGATCTCTCTCGCCATGAGTCTCACCCACACAACTCAAATGATGTGTGGGGTAAGTGGATTGGTCATGCAAAATTGCCCCTTAATTGGGGAAAAAAAAATAATTGGATACTCTAAATTTATTTTTAAAATGGTACTGCACCGCATGTCGGAAGTAGACTCAATACTTTCTTTAATAAATTTAGTGTACCCAATTCATTTCTTTCCAATTAAGGGGCAATTTAGTGTGACCAATCCACCAGGCCTACACATCTTTGGGTTGTGGGGGCGAAACCCACGCAGACACGGGGCGAATGTGCAAACTCCACACGGACAGTGACCCAGAGCCGGGATCAAACCTGGCACCTGGGCGCCGTGAGGCAGCAGTGCTAACCCACTGTGCCACCGTGCTGCCCGGTAGATTCAATACTAACTTTTAAGAGGAAATTGGATGAAAGTTGAAGAGTGCAGGATTATAGGGAAAGCGCAGGGACTGGTGTAGTATACGCTCTTTGTTGGTCCAGAAGCGATGAGCTAAGATGGTTTCCTGTGCTGTGTGATTTATGATTATGCATGGGATTTTCATGTTGTTGTAAAGTTTTGCCACGGTTCCAGTCGCAAGACGCATCGGTGCTAAATAAAGCTGCGTAGAAATATCTTGTCTACCAAATACAATTATTGCAGAACTGTTTAACAATTGTTTATTTTATTTTCCAGCAGTTTGAAAAAGAAACCTGAAGCAATACATTACAGTAAGATGCGTCATGCTCAAAAACGGAAACTGATGTAAGTGCCACTGTTCTGTGCCATCAAATCGTTTTCAGTGTTCGAATGTCACCAGTCTTATTTCGGAATGGTTTCTATTGAACCCTTCTGTGTCAGTGAATGCTTATCCTCGTTAACCAGATTTGCCGAAAGTGCTTTATATAGAACGGAGGATCTTCCATTGATGCGATACAGTTTTCAACTTCAAAATTCACGATGTCCTGGTCAAGGAAGTATTTGTGAAACATAATCACTACAGTCAAGACATGTAACTAGTTTGGACACAGCAGGATCCCACCAAAAGCAATGAATCACATATTTCAGTCATGTTGGTTAAGGAATAAACATTGGCTCGGCCACCTGGAGAATTCCAGTCCTCTTCCTTAAATCGTGCCATGGAATCCTTTGCATCCACATAAACAAGTGGAAGGGGCTTTGTTTTAATAGCCTACCCTAAAAACAACACTTCCAATTTAGCACTCCCCCAACACACTGGACTATCAGCCTGGATTTTGTGCTCAATTGTGGAGCAGAGCTTCAACACCTCAACCTCTTGACTGACATAGGAGTGCTGCCAAAGACCAAGGCTGTGTGCTGCCTACACAACTTTCAGTTCATGAATTGTAGTAAAACAAGAATAAATCCAATCTGTGCCGTCTTCTTTGTTTGTGTATTGATCTTTTCTCCTGCCCAGAACATAACTGTGTTTGATTTGGTTTCTCAACGGTGTCTTTATGCTTTCTGAGCACTGAATTTGAATTGAGGAATAAATGAACAGCAGGATTGAAGTTAGTGTTCATGTTGCTCACAAATTGAAGGCTTCTTAATTCAATAAATGTTTCCCTTCTCCAAGGATGCTGTCTAAGCAATTCAGCAGGTTCTTTTGAGTGTTCCATTCTCCCTCTCTCTTAAAATGTGAAAATACAGTGAAAAGATTGTTTGGTTTTGATTCTTCCTCTAAACCATGTAGAATTTGTACTGTCCTTCGATTATTTAATTCATTCCAAACTGTAGCAAAATTGAAGGATTGGCTTCATTTATTTTAAAGGTAAAACTGATTATTTCTTTGATCTTTATTAGTCACATTTTGCCTTTGAAACAAAAAGACCACTTCTTCCTCTTGTATGTTGAATGAGGGCCATCAAAGTGTTTATATCTTTCAAGCTAATCGTCATTGTATTTGTGAGAAATAACTTCATGATCTTGCCAGCTGGAAGCTCTTGTACTCAATGTCATTTGTAAAGATGGAGGATACATTACCTCCTACCTTGTGTATCTAAGAGACTTACTATTTATTGATTTTATTTTCCTTTGTATATAAATTTTTTTACTTCACAGCCAAAAAAGAACCACTTGCAATGATCCCTTAACACTTACTACTCAATTTCCCACTAAACAACAAGTAAGGAAACATACAGCTCTCAGTCCATCTTAAAAATCAGCAGGGCATACAGTAATACTTGCTTTACGGAACGGATTCTGTTTCTAGTTAGACTCTGGCTGAATATCTTCAAATAGCTGCTTCAACTGGGTCGTTTCATAGAATCCCTACAATGCAGAAAGATGCCATTCGGCCCATCGAGTCTGCACCGATCCATGACCCACCCGATCCCTGCAACCCCATAAACCTAACCTTCACTTCCCTGGACACTGAGGGGCAATTTAGGATGGCCAATCCAGATGGCATGGCCTACCCAGTACATCTTTGAACAGTGGGAGGAAGCAGGAGCACCCAGAGGAAACCCACGCAGGCATGGAGAGAAAGTACAAACTCCACACAGACAGTGATCCAAGGCTGTTATTAAACTAATAACTAGTGCTAACCACTGTGCTACCGTGCAGCCTCTTCCTCGGCTTCAGACAAGCCTTCTCTACTTTTAAAATATTATTTAAAATCCTACTGGGAAAGGAAACTGCCTTTACTTGTGGGCTAATAACAAGGGGTACCAGATCGGACTTCACTTAGTATTTCATGATTTTCTTTTCTTTTGTATTAATTGATTGTAAATGAATACACTTTCTTCTGTGAAGCTCTGGGTGATAGTACTGTATCCACTATTTTGAAGGATTTGGCACTACGTTTTCGTACTATTTCAGTGTACAGATTAGCCGTTCCAGATTGTGTGCTTCTGTGTGTGAAAGAAAGATAAAAATCAGAATCTGTGACGGGAAAAATAACTGTAAACAAACTTCTGCCAGAGAAAACTCTGTTCTTCCTTCCTGACTACAAAACAAACTAAGCATAATATTATAGAATATTAAAACAACATTATTCAGTGCTGACCTGTAACGTTTTCACAGTTAACATTCCAGTAGTCAGAGCTGAGTCCTGGAGTGCTGGATTTATGTTTTATTTCATTAATCTCCATTTTATAATCAGATTTTTTTTTTTAGTCAAAGAGCAGATTTAACTAAGTATTTTACTGGTCTTTCATTCTGTTCCATAAATCTGTTCGTCTGCAGGGATTTTCTCGTTTAATCTGCGTTTAATGCTGAATCCATGTTACAGTGTCATCCTCTGCTAGTGCTGTCGCAGTTTAAATGAACTATCCCGCTCACATGTTATCCGCATCATAGAAAGACCAGAGTGTCTCCGCTTTTGTTTGTGTACAATATAATTATTCATTGTGTAAACTGTTTGTGTATCCTATGCTGCCTTCAGGCATCATGAAACTACATCTCTCCAAAGTTCACCAGCAGTTGCAAAGGCTTGGATTTGTCAATTTAGAAACTCCCCTAGGCTGGTTGCTGAATATCACTTTAAAACTTGGAATATTATTATGATCCCAGACCAGACCCCTAACCAGTGGCTAGGATACGGGACCAAAACCTCAATATTTTAGTTTATTTTAAGACTGTGTGGAACGAATGATCTGCTCAAGGAATGACTGCACGGAAAAAATTGGGCTTTGGCATTTCTAAAACTAAACTTTATTATAAATTACAATATTACGGACTTCCGGTGACGGTGGGCGGGAGGCAGCCGCACACTGGAGGGCACCCGCTTGGGAATAGGAATTTTGGAGTTTTAACGCCCGGTCCCGGGGCAACGGAGATTGAAAAGGCTGTAAGAAGGCACAGGGAGGAGAAATGTCCAAGTTTGGGAGAAAAACAACATGAAAAGGGGGGTTAACGGAAGTCCGCAGGGGAGTGAAAAAGTCAGCGCAGGAACTGTAAGGAAAGCGGAGGCTGGAGCACCGGGAAGGCCGCATCACTTACGGTGATGGCTGTGGAACTTGAAAAACAGTTCACAAAACACATGTAAGCAATGAAGAAGGAGATGGAGACAGTTTTGAAAGTGCTGGTGGAGGACTTGATTGCCCCGGTGAGGGCGGCGGTATCAAGCGCAGCAGCGGAGGTGCAAGAGCAAGGCGAGACACTGAAGGAAGTGGAAGAGGCATTATCGCAGTACAGTGATCAACTCACCTCGATGGGGAAGGAGTTGCAGAGGGTGATAGAGACCAACAAGGGTCTGCGAGCCAAAATGGAAGACCTGGAAAACCGATCCAGGCGACAGAATCTGAAGATTGTGGGTCTGCCCGAAGGGGTGGAAGGCCCGAGGCCGACGGAGTATTTTGCCACAATTTTGGCGAAGCTATTGGGGGACAATCCCTCCCGATATGAACTGGATCAGGCTCATTGGTCGTGGAGGTCTATACCAAAGGTGAGTGAGTCGCCAAGAGTAATAACTGTGTTTCCGTAGGTATAGTGTGAAGGAGAAAGTCCTGTGCTGGAGAAAGCAGAAGCGGGTGGTGCAGTGGGCTGGAGCTGGTATACGCATATACCAGGACTTTACGGTGGAGCTGGCGAAGACGTGGGCTGCCTTCAGCCGGGTGAAGAAGGCACTGTATATCAGCAAGGTGCAGTGTGGCATAGAATATCCAGCTAAGTTGAGGGTGACCTACAAATCCAAGGACTTTTATTTTGGGACGGCGGAAGCAGCCGAGAAGTTTGCAAAGGCAGAAGGACTGTGGCAGAATTGAGAAATGGTTGTGTACCGATGTAGCCTCATTAACTTTATTTCTTCACTGTGTATTGGTGTATGTACCAAATGAGGCAACGTTGTATATATTTGGACAGGGGAAGAGATGGGACTTCCACTTGCAGTGATGGTTCTTTGGGACTTGGGTGTGTAAGCAGGGTTGTGTGCTAAAGGGGATTTCCTGGTTTTCCTGGGACTGGGCAAGGGAGAAGGAGAGCCGGGCGGGGGCCTCCACACTGGCCGGTTTAAGCCGGCCAGTGAGCGGGACTGAGGTCGGGGGAGGGGCTGCGTCCATCGGAGCCTGGTAGAACAGGTTTTGGTGAGTCTCGCCGGGGTGAAAAGTTGGGGGAAGGAACCGAGGTTGGGGGAGGAGTTTACAAGAGGAAGTGGAGGGGAAGAGTCTGGGGTGGTGGGGGGGGTGCCTACAATTCATGGGTGTCATTCACAGTGCTCTTTCGGGAATTGGATCACATTGAATATGGGGGAGATGGAGGTTGGGGTGGACTGTATATGTCAATGGTAACCATAGGCGATTCCTGATTCCTATTATTTCATTGGAGGTGGTTCAAAGAAGGTTCACTGGGATGATCCTAGATATGGAGGAATTGTCATCTTCCTTTTTTCCCCCACCTTTGGGAGGGTTTGTTTTATTTGATGCTTATATTGTCAAGTGGGTCGTTGTTTGGAGGGTGGTGGGAGGATGGGATCGTTGTTGTTGATAAGGGGATTTATATTGTACTCATTACCGTTTACTGTTTGTTGGTGGGGTGTAAATTGTGAAGAAAATGTGAAAATGGAAAATAAAAATATATGAAAAAAAATACAATATTACATTTTTAACTTCATACCTGTAAAAGAACAGCTTACAATTACCCCTTAACACTGAAAAGTAACATACAACTTTCAATCCATCTTAAAAATCAGCGGGGCAAAGAGTAACATTGCTTTACAGGACAGATTTTGGCTGTCGTTCGAATCCCTTCAGACTCTGGCTGAATATCTTCAAATAGTTGCTTCAACTGGATTGTTTCAGCCATTAGAACATTGAATGAGATAGAACATAGAAACTCTACAGTGCCTAAGGAGGCCTTTTGGCCTATCGAGTCTGCACTGACCCTCTAAAAGAGCACCCTACTTCGGCCCAATCCCCTGTAACCTACACATCTTTGGACACTAAGGGCAATTTAGTATGGCCAATCCACCTAACCACATCTTTGGACTGTGGGAGGAAACCGGAGCACAGAGGAAATCCACGCAGACATGAAGAGAAAGTGAAGACTCCACGCAGACTCTTTCAGTCTTCTCCTTGTCTTCAGACAAGAGTTCTCTGCATTACTCATTTTTTTATCAAACTATCCTACTGGGAAAAAAAACTGCCTTTCCTTGTGGTCTAAAACCAAGGGTTGCTAGATCAGACTTCAGTTCCAAGAGCCTTTCTCTCTCCACAGCTTTCTCCAAAATTACCCCTCTCCACAGCTTCTCAAAACAGCCTTCCGTGGCTCCACCCCGCAATGATCTCATCTCCCCAAGTAATAAACAAATTAACTTTCCAGGGGCTAAAAGCACATTTACTCCCAAGGGACTTCTCCAGGAAACCCACTATGCATTCGTCCAGATTGAAAAACTAATTCCTTCCTCAATTTCACCAGCTGGCTACTAAAACTACCCCGAGCCCGCAGAACAGAATTAAAACAAAAACATGACCATTGCAGCCAAACACATTCTAACCCCAGACTTTTAACCCATCAAGTGTCCAATACATTTATAATCTAATTTTCCTAAAATCTTCCAATCGTCGCAATACCACAGAGAATCTGTGAAATAAAGGCTTGCTGTTGGATATTTGGCATTGCTTCAGGAATAGCCTGGGTGGCACAACTATTAATTCCCAGAGGACGAACTAAAAAGTGGCACAGACCCACTGAAGGCAGACAATCACTTTCCATCCCAAAACTCATTTGTGCCAGATATACGACCATAGGAACAGGAGTAGGCAGTTCAGCCGTGTGCTCCGCCTTTCAATCGGATCATTCCTCGCATCCACTTTACTTCCCTTTCCCCGTAACCCTTGATTTCCTTCCTGATCAAGAATCTAGTTATCTCAGCCTTGCACAAGGACTCTGCCCTCACAGCTCTCTGTGGCAAGGAATTCCAAAGACACTCATCCTTCAGAGAAGAAATTCCTCCTCATCTCAGTCTTAAATTGGCACACCTTTATTCTGAGACTATGCCTTCTGGTCTCGGCAATTACCCTGTCAATCCCTTAAGAATCCTATATGTTTTGGATCACCTCTCATTCTTCTAAATTCCGATGAGTGGAGTCCCAACCTGTTCTACCTTTCCTCATAAGACAATCCCTCCATATCTAGGATCATCCTAGTGCACCTTCTTTGAACCACCTCCAACGAAATAATAGCTTCCCTTAAATAAGGGGACCAAAACTGCTCACGGTACTCCAGATGTGGACTCACCCCAGTACCTTGTACAGTTGCAGCAAGACTTCCCTATTCTAATACTCTAACTTGCTTTAAGGGCCAGCATTTCGTTAGCCTTCCTGCTGCACCTGTGTGCTAGCTTTGTGGTTTCATGTGCAAGTATCCCCAAGTGCCTTTGTGTTTCAGTTTCCTGCAGTTTTTCTCCATTTAAATATTACTCTGTTTTTCTGTTCTCCCTTCCAAAATGAACAACGTCACATTTTCCTGCATTCAACTCCATTTGCCGACATTTTGCTCACTTAACTTATCAGTATCTCTTTGCAAACTGTTTGGATCCCTCTCGCAATTTTCCACCTGTTTTTGTGTCATCTGCAAATCTGGTGACAGTACATTTGCTTCCTTCCTCCGAGTCATTAATATATATTGTAAACTGTTGCGAACCCAGCACTGATCCCTGTGGAACCCCACTGGTTGCAGGTCACCAAACTGAAAAACACTCCCTTATCACTGTTTCCTGCCCATTAGCCAATTCTCTATCCAAGCCAATATACTACCTCCAACACCATGGGCTCTTATCTTGACATAGCCTTTTGTGAGGTACCTTCTTGAATTTCCTTCTGGAAGTCTAAATGCAACACATCTACTGGTTCTCCTCTATCCACTCTGATTGAGACTTCCTGGAAAACACTTGATAAATTAGTCAGATGCTATTTCTCTTTCATGAAGCCATGCAGAACTCTGCTTGATTAGATTATGATTTTCCAAATATTCTGCTAGTTCTTCCCTAATTTTGCTATTTCTTCCCTAATAATTGATGTTGGGCTAATCAGCCTTTAGTTACCTGCTTTTTGCCTCCCTCCCTTTTTTAAAAATAAATTTAGAGTACCCAATTATTTTTTTTTTCAATTAAGGGGCAATTTAGCGTGGCCAATCCACCTACCCTGCATATCTTTGGGTTGTGGGGGTGGAACCCGCACAGACATGGGGAGAACGTGCAAACTCCACACGGACAGTGATCCGGGGCCGGGATTCGAACCCGGGTCCTCAACGGCGCAGTCCCAGTGCTATCCACTGCGCCACATGCCGCCCGCCTCCCTCCCTTTTTAATTAGAGGTGTCACATTGGCAGTTTTCCAATTCTCTGTTACTTTTCCAGAATTAAAAGATTTTTGGAAAGTTTTAGCATCCTAGGATTTCTCATGTCCTGCCAGAAACCAGATATAGCAAACTTTAAATTAAGGTTTTCAATAAGGTGCTAAAACTGAAATTGTGTCATAGGTTTCAGTGCATGTTTCTTAAACACAAAAGGTAACACTTACTGCCACAATTGATGATAGTTGGTTGGTGCTTTGGAATGTGTTACTGTTCTGAGCTCAGTACCTATTTCCTTCTTTCCCTCTGACGATCCACATGTCAATCATATAAAAATTTAAAAGCAACATTATATTAGAAGTTAATGGTTTATCCCTTATGTACAATTTGAGTTTTGCCCTTAGCGAGCAGTTTTCCCATTGTGATAATCATCCTAGCTCCTTACTTGGTTATCTTATCAATAGTTTCTCTCCGGGTTGAATAGCAATTATATGGAAAAAGAAAAACCATAAATTATAAATTGGGTTTTTGTTTCTGTATCATTGGTGCCAATTAAAGATGACGTATGATGTTTTTAGCAGAAATGACTCTCTTCCCACACTGTTCTCTGAAACTTTAGCAATCTGTGTGCATTGCACACTGTTTCTCATTACTCATCCAGAAATTGACCATTGCAGCAGAGTCGGCCAAGATCATTAGTACTCTGCTAAACAGGCAAAGACTAATGGTTAATATTGATACAATATGAAATGTTTCCACAGTCCACGAGGACCAAAGGCTGCTCTCCCCTTTTGAGAGAGAACTGACTGGTGATGATTTGATTTGATTGATTGTCACATATTCCGAAGTACAGTGAAAAGTATTTTTCTGCGGCCGAGGAACGTACATGATAGATACCAGAATAATCAACAGAGAACATTGACAAATGGTACATCGACAAAACAATGATTGGTTACAGTGCGGAACAAGGGACCAAAACAAGGCAAATACATGAGCAAGAGCAGCGTTGGGCGTCGTGAATAGTGTTCTTACAGGGAACAGATTAGTCCGAGGAGGAGCCGTTGAGGAGTCTTGTAGCTGTGGGGAAGAAGCTGTTCCTATGTCTTGATGTGCGAGTCTTCAGACTTCTGTACCGTCTGCCTGATGAAAGGGTCTGGAAGAAGGCAATGTCTGGGTGGGAGTGGTCTCTGATAATGCTGTCTGCCTTCCTGAGGCAACGGGAGGTGTATACAGAATCAGTGTGGGGGTGGCAAGTTTGTGTGATGCGTTGGGCTGAGTTCACCACATTCTGAGTTTCTTGCGATCTTGGACCGAGCCGGTGCCATACCAGGCTGTGATGCAGCTGGATAAGATGCTCTCTATCGCACATCTGTAGAAGTTTGTGAGAGTCGATGCAGATGTGCCAAATTTATTTAGCTTCCGTAGGATTTAACCTGCACTGTAAATTCTATGTTCAATGTAACCTGAGAGCCACTACACCTCAGGCGAGGGACAAGGTTGAAAAGGTGGGACCTTCGTGGATAACCTCAGCCGGTACTGGAATTGAACCTGTGCTGTTGGCATCGCTCCGCATTCCAAACCAGCTGTTCAACCAAATGCCATCCCCCATACTATACACAACAATGACCACAATATATAGAGAAATAGAAATCAATGCTAATACAACATGACTTCAGAACAGTCTAGTTAACTTTTTACAGCAGGAAATATCTGGTGATATTATAACCAACCTTCCTGGTCTGGGCAATTAGCATGGCCTGAAGGCTGTCAGTCAGCCCTCTGGGTGGGCCTTTGCACTGGGAATGGAGATGTGAAGAGTGCGGCAGTCTGAAGGACCCACGGTTTGAAGAGCAAGAGAGGCATCAAACAAAAAGAACAGATCAGCCATCCCCATAGGTCTAATCACTGCTGCAGGACAGCTGAAGAAATCTCTGGGCTGCAGGTGGCCTTCCGCTCCCTCTGTTTAGCACCCTGTGACCACAGAGGAAAGTGAGATGATTGCTGCAGTATTGACCTGTTTAATTCTCAGACTCAGCCAGGCTCTACCAGGATATCTCAGGGCAATGTAAGGGTATTTTGAGTTCTGACCATGCTCCAGGTACTGCAAAAAATGGATTTTCCATGGAATCCATAGAATCCTTACAGTGCAGAAGGAAGCCATTCAGACCATCGAGTCTTCACCGACCTTACGAAAGAGCACTCTTAGCACAGTGGTTAGCACTGCTGCCTCACAGCGCCTGGGGCCCAGGTTCAATTCCCGGCTTGGGTCACTATCTGTGCGGAATCGGCACGTTATCCCTGTTCTGTTTGGGTTTTCTCCGGTTTCCACCCACAAGACGTGCTGTTAGGTAATTTGGGCATTCTGAATTCTCCTTCCGTATACCCGAACAGGCACCGGAGTGTGGCAACTAGGGGCTTTTCACAGTAACTTCATTGCAGTGTTAATATAAGCCTACTTCTGACAATACAGATTATTATTATTATAGACTCTGAAGATGAATACATTGATGAATCCTATGAAGACTATGCAGACAGTGAAGTCAGCAGAGGTCTGGATAATGAGCCGGAGCTGGGCGAATATGAATCGCTAGTAAAGCTGATTCATGGGAGAGATGGCACACTCAGTGAGGGAGCCGGTGCAGCGCTACGTCTGTGGTTTGGAGGGAATGACGAGGTGATCACAAGGGATGCCCAACCTGTGCCGGACCTCGAGCAGTGCGAATACTCTGAGATGGTGCACGTAGAAATGGACAGCAAGATTGCACCCGCAGACACAGTGATGAAACTGATGTAACTCTGAACCAACTGAACGTAGAAAATATTGTAACAATTCTGGAGAAACTAGCTCCAGAAGCATACGGATAACCATCAAAGTCTCATGACGAAGTTCTGGTAGTGGATTTCCCCAAACATGAGGCCATTCCACGCAGTGGGTGTTCGAAGAGCAAATGACAACATCCGTACGCAGTTATGTGGCGGTGAGTGATACATGCTTCATAATCCATGATGGGGATAAACCATGGCCTGCATCCGTATGTAATACCACAACGACAGTTAATACTGAATCTGGATGCAGTTCCACGGTATTGGATGATACGTATATACTATCACATGGTGATGATGGTTCCCACATTAAAAAGTGGAGGTGTGCATAGTGATATCGAGTGATGAGGAGCCATCACTTGGGGCTCGAGGGCAAGCTGAAGGTGCAGCACCCAGTGCTAAGGATGCTAATCCTACCCAGATACCGGAATGTGAGGCAATCCAGACACCAGATTGTAATCCATCCCCGATGCCAGAGGATGGGGCTCTGCAGCTGGTCGCTGAAGGTGCTGACTTAACTACCACCGCACAGTCCCTCGGAAGCATGCCAACATGAGACATCTCTGCAGACGACCCACAACACACTGATTCCATGGCGCAGGCCAGCGACAAGATGGGTGCTATCAGAGCCAAACCAAAGACGAAAAGCAATCAAAAGATAGCTCGCAAAAAAGATAAAAGGAGCAGTCACAAATTGGCACAAAAAAGAGAAGAGAAGGAGAGTGGGGGATACTGTGAGTCCCACCGAGGACACCAAGAAAGGAGACATTGACAATGTGACTACAGGCCGGGGACCAAACCAAAGAGCAGCAGCAGAGAGCATTGAAAGAGCACATAGCAACACAGCAGCCAACAGCAGTGAGCAAAGAAGCTGAAGACACCAGGATGGCTGACATTAATACCAGGTGCCAAGGAGTATCGCCTAAAAAGGCTAAACCGTAAAAGACCGCCACGGAAACCAGTCTTCAAAAAAGCTGACGAGCCCAGACGACCAGCGGACACTGTGCGAGAGAAACAATGAGCTGTGCACAAGGGACAGACACCTAGCAGGCATATCATACCCATGGACGCATTAGTTAAATCTATTTATACATAAACCACATATGTAAAGTGAAGATATTGATCATGTTGGTATATAATGATCAACATCTCCAATGGAAGGGGGATGTGGTGATGTGCCTGTGAATAATATTGCATACACAGCAATGCGACCTCCCACCAGCAGGTGGTGTCAGACATCAGTCATGTGACTTCCGGCAGTTGGTAGGAAGGCGTACACGAGGACAATCTCACATCGGATAGTTCCAGAGCAACGTAGTCTGTGTAGCTTTCTGGATGTTATCCTTCCACATCATAACTAATCAATCATCATTCTGAGTAAGTCAGCAACAGTTCTGCATGAATCATTGCAAGGACAAGACATTATCCCGGCTTTAACTTCATAAAACATCCCAAGGTACTTCACAGGAGTGTTACAAAGAAAAATTGACACTGAGGCACATGAGACAATTTTTGGGGACGTAACCAAATACTTGGTCAAAGAAAGAGACTTTCAAAGAGCATTTTAAAGGAGGAAAGAGGTGGAGAAGCGAGAGGTTTATGGAGGGAATTCCAGAGCATGGGCCCTTGATTTAAGGCATGGCCATCAATGATGAAAATTGAGGGCTGGGGCTGCTCGAGGACAAAATTCGAGCAGTGCTGAGGCAGTAGAGGAATAAAATTATTGTTTGCTTTTGGCAGTTGTGCCAACCCTTTCTTTTTTTTTTAAATTTAGAATATCCAATTCATTTTTTCCAATTAAGGGGCAATTTAACGTGGCCAATCCACCTAACCTGCGCATCTTTGGGTGTGGGGGTGAAACCCACGCAAACACGGGGAGAATGTGCAAACTCCACACGGACAGTGACCGAGGGCCGGGATTCGAACCCGGGTCCTCAGCGCCGTAGGCAGCAATGCTAACCACTGTGCCACAGTGCCGCCCATGCCAACCCTTTCTAATGCAGTTGGTGAAACCTGCAACCACTCAAGTGCTGCATTTCTCCCTTCCCAATCCAGTCACATAGGCTACTACACAATAGAGGGGAGTAGCCTTGCAAGGCTTGATTGAGAGACTGACATGGTAAATTCAGGGTTTCAGTTTATCAGCAACACAAGTTGTGGATATCCTCCAATTAGAGATTGTAATCAAGTAGGTGAAACAAAAAAATAATCTGAAAATTAGCTGCATATTTTGTAGGAAATAGGTGTTGCACAAACCAATTCATCAGCTTTTTATCTACCCAAAAGTAATTGTACTGGCATCAGTGGGAGCAGCTGATAGGAAAAATCTTTGATTTGTTGCGTGCTGGTGGACTGCAAATTGGTGACCATCAGATATAATGTAATTACTTCTTATCTGATTTTGTAAGTATGAAGGAGAAATTTCTTTTTTTTTTTAAATAATTTTTATTGAAAGAGTTTTTCCATACAAACATTTACCCCTACTAATTTTTAAATTATTTACAACACAATCCCTCTAGGCAAATGTCCCTCCCTCGCCCGCCCTCTCGCGCGCACCAGTCCCCCCCCCCCCCAGGCAACCTTAACAAACAAGGCAGCCTACAGTTTCAGACATGAGCAGCGAGCAGACTTGCCCGCGTTACAGTCGTGCATGTCCCCCCACGACCCTTGCTGCCCCCCCCTCCCCTCCCCCCCCTCCCCTCCCCTCCCCCCCCCCCTCCCCTCCCCTCCCCCCCTCCCTCCCCCCCCCCCCCCTCCCTCCCTCCCCCCTCCCCCCCCCCGGGTTATGAAGGAGAAATTTCTGATGCTTGGTCTGGAGGTTTTATCATTATCAGTATGTAGAGAGCTTGCGGTTTTAAGAATTACTTTGTTAACAACGGTGGTGTTGGCCATTTCCTGATCATGTCACAATCAGAACTGAGGATGTCTGACAAGTCAAAATTGCAGTGAAAGTCATTATGCTGTGAAGCAGTTTGTTTACCATTTTTGAATTGTATTTCCTTTGCCTGTTAATGGTAGCTGATTTATTCTTGCGTATGGGCCATGTGGGTTTATGTTTACTGTTAACTTGATGTCCTTTAGACATTCCCTCAGCATACATACTGATCATGTATTTGTTTGATTGCATTTCAGAGAGGACGAGGTAGCCAGATTCAAGGCTACGATTCACAATGCCGCATTTAAGGCAAACCCTCTTGCACTGGTCGGTGAGCAACTTCTCAAGCGAATGAGGCAAGAAGATGAGGATCTGAAGTAAGGCCTGAAATTACACCACAGGCCAATCGGCAAAACAGCAACATTTTTCACCAGTGATCATTTGAACGCTCAGGAAATGCTGAACCAATATGAGTTTTCTGTTCTGGCCAGATTTCTGCAGAAAACACTGACAATCCATCTTACAGCCCGCTATCCCTTTGGCAAAGCTGAACTTTCTCACACTGGCCAGCTAATGGCAACCTACAATAGGGCAGGTTCACTCATCAGATAAAAGAGACATTCAGGGCAGACAAGTCAGAGAAAACTCTTATGTACTCCCAAGAATTATTTTAGCATATTACAGAATAGCTTTGTTATAATATGATGTAATAAAGTTTGGTTGAATCCCACTGCTTCTTGCTTGTTTCCCAATTGACTATTTCCGCATTTATCGTTTTCTGATTTCTGTGTTTCACAAAAACTCATTATCTGGTCACATGG
This sequence comes from Scyliorhinus canicula, assembly GCF_902713615.1. NCBI lineage: Eukaryota > Metazoa > Chordata > Chondrichthyes > Carcharhiniformes > Scyliorhinidae > Scyliorhinus > Scyliorhinus canicula. Next base: position 149,244,544 of record NC_052147.1, on the reverse strand, counting down.
ATTTACAGAGCTGATGCTGCCGATATTCTTCCAGTGGTCCTACTGAAAATCTACTCGTGCTGAGGTACTTTTCTTTTCATCTTTTTACATTGGCACCTAAACTGCTGCCCACCTGTGAGGCACCTTAACCGCTGCTCACCTGTGAGGCAGACTTTAATGCAGTGTGGCTTATTCAAGTGCTAGCCTATAGTTTAAGCAAAATAATGCTCAGACTGTTTCTGTTTTGTTATATTAGAGGAATTCAGACATCTAACTAAACCACTCCTGCTACCATGATGGTCATACAATTAACTTTAAATTAAACTCAAATTAATTTATGAGACGTGAGCATTGCTGGCTGTCCCAGCATTTATAGCTTGCCCCTCACTGCCCTCCATTTCAGAGGGCATTTGCGAGTCAACCATATTGCTGTGGATCTGGAGTCACTTGTAGTCCAGACTGGATAAGTATTACAGATTTTTTAAGATAAATCTTGAGTACCCAACATTTGTTTTCCAATTAAGGGGCAATTTAGCGTGGCCAACCCACCTAGTCTGCACATCTTTGGGTTGTGGGAGCGAAACCCACGCAAACCTGGAGAGAATGTGCAAACTCCACACGGACAGTAACCCAGAGCCGGAATCGAACCTGGGACCTCGGTGCCGTGAGGCAGCTGTACTAACCACTGCGTCACCATGATGCTCTTTGACAGATTTTCTCTCCTCCAGTGAATCAGATGGGTTTTTGCAACCATTGACAATAGATTTTCAATTCCAGCTCAGTTGGCTGGAAGGCTGGTTCGTGATGTGAAGCGGCGCCAACAGCACGGGTTTAATTCCCGTACCGCCAAGATCATTCATGATGGCCCTTCTCAACTTTGCCCTTCGCGTAAGATGTTGTGGCCCTCAGGCTACATCACCACCAGTCAGCGCTCTCTCAAAAGGAGAGAGCAGGCTATGGTCCTCTGGAACTGTGGCAACATTTACATTTACTCCCTATCTCTTTTGGGAAGGTGAAAGAGATTGGAGTATAAGAATAAGCAAGTATTGTTGCAATTGTACAGGACTTTGGTGAAACTGCACCGCACCTGAAGTATTATTCACCATTTTGGTCTCCATATTTAAGGAAGGAAATGCTTGAATTTGAGACAAAGGTTCACTAGATCTGTTCCTGGTTTGAGGGTGTTGTCTAATAATAAGAGATAGAATAAATTGGGCCTATACTCTGGAGTTAATAAAAATAAGCGGTGAGCTCGATGAATCATAAATGTTTCTGAAGGAGCTTCACCCAGTGGACACTGGTTGTTTGCAATACCGACATGAACCACATTTTCACGCAGCCAGTGGTTAGGATCTGCAATGTGTTATCTATAGTCTGGTGGAGTCAGGTTCAATTGAGGCATTTAAGAGGGTAACTGGATTGTTAGCGGAAAATGAAGAATGTGCAGGACTATGAAGTGAAAGTGGTTGGGGGGTGGGCCAGTTTGGCAGCATTGGGTGAATTGCTCTTTAAGCGAGCCAGTGCAGATACGATGGGCCGAATGGCTGCCTCCTGGGCTGTAAACATTCTGTGATTCTCTGATTTAGTTTTGAGTGTCTTCCCATGGGTTGTGACAGGAAGCATAATTCATTCAAAACCATTGTCATGCAAGTATGCTTTGCATCTCTGGAGTAACTTCTGCCTGACAACAGTAAATACCACAAAATTCAAGTTTGGTAGAGAAAGTGAGAGAGACAATCAGGGTAATTGGAACCCATCTTGAAACTAGTTGGATCGCTTGACCTCCCTTTTACACCCATCTGATTTTGTTTGCTTTCGAAATCAATGGAAAGTAAAATTGCCCGTGGTATAGAACGGATTGTCAGTCCAATCCAAATCCTTCAGTATTACTTCATGTGGTAGTGATTAAAAATTATGCCCAAGAGTGAAGGGGAGTGGTCAGATAGAAAAGGGTTATTCCATAATTCTTCCATCTGAACCAGTTGTATCTGAAATAGAGCTGTATGTACCTACATGTTGTATCTGTAAAATCTCAGATACTTCGACCAGTGTATTAATCAAAGGTTTTACCCAGGTGCCCTTACTTGCGAGGTGAATCAACGACAAAACGGGTTCAAGATTTAACGCGATTCTATTCACAATTCTTTCATTCAACAAAGTATGGTTTAGACTCACAGCTGAGCTCTAGGTATTACCTGCACTTAGTGATGGAAGCTGGCCGGGCTTTGATCACTCGATGTGGATATCCTCTCAGGGCTTTGAAACCGAGGATCCCTTCTTGTGATGGTGTGCCTAGGGGACTCGCAGGTTATCGCTGAGCCTCTGTTCTGATGTTCCTTCCTTTATTGTCTGCTAACATTGAGTCATAGGCATACGCCCACAACTGGCTGGTGTTCTATTGTCCCACCAGACCCCATCTTGTTAATGGGAAAAGCAGGATACATCTTGATTCAATACACTCTTGATTCAATCAAGATCCATTGTTCTCTGAAACACCCTTGTCTGACCAGCTAATAGTCCATTATGGAGTCTGATGGCTTCTTTTGTTGCTGCCAAGTTGATCACCTGTGTCTGGAAATTCACAACATATTCATAGCATAGTCTTGTTCTTTGTCTTTGTCTAAATGTGAATGGGTAATTGTGGTAGTCACCACTGATGTATATATTGTATATAGAGGATGTCAATGTAGGTGCTTTGTGGTAAGGCCCTGTACTACAGGTACGGGGGTAGTTCCCTGCCTGCTGGCTCTGCCCAGTAGGCGGAGTATAAATATGGGTGCTCCCCATACAGCAGCCATTTCGCCAGCTGCTGTCGGAGGCCACACATCGTAGTGCAATAAAGCCTCGATTGCATCCGACTCTCGTCTTTGTGTAATTGATCGTGCATCAATTTATTACACTGAGATTTCAGAGATGGACCTCCACATCAAGCCGGATTGCCTGCAGCTGCATCCTCAAGCAGACAACGCCAAAAAGGACTTTGAACATTGGCTAGCCTGTTTCGAAGCATACATTGGGTCTGCGCCAGACCCAATCCCAGAAGCACAGAAGATCCAGATCCTTTACACGCGGCTGAGCTCCAACGTCTTTCCAATTATCCAGGACGCGCCGATCTACGCAGAAGCCATGGCGCTACTGAAAGCAAACTACGCTCAGCGGCCTAACACACTCTACGCCAGGCACCTCCTCTCCACGCGTCGTCAACTTCCTGGTGAGTCAGTGGAAGATTTATAGCGTGCCCTGGTTCCCCTAGTTAGAGACTGTGACTGTCAGGCCGTTCCGGCCACAGAACACTCTAATCTGCTCATGAGCGACGCATTTGTTACGGGCATAGGGTCCGATTACACCCGCCAGCGCCTCTTAGAAGGGGCCACGCTTGACTTCGCGGAAACCAAAAAGTTAGCGCTCTCATTTACGGTCGCTTCATGTAACATGCAGGACTACGCCCCCCCCCCCCCCCCCCCCCCCCCCACCCCGTGCATCATGGACTCTGCAGACGGCCTCCCCATCGTGGACCCCATCAGCGACCACCCTCAGCCAACCCCATGCCTGTGCCGCATGGCAGCCAACCAACCCCAGGGGACCCAAATGTTACTTCTGTGAGCAGTCTAAACACCCCCGACAGCCCTGGCCGGCCCGGAGCGCCCTCTGCAAGGCCTGTGGCAAGAAGGGACACTTCACTGCGGTGTGCCAGACCCGCTCAGTCGCCGCTATTCTTCCTGCACCTCTCACGTGCGGCCAGTGGATGCTGCCATCTTCCCCTCAGACCACGTGTGGCCCGTGGGCGCCACCATCTTCCCCTCCTCGGACCACGTGTGGCCCGTGGGCGCCGCCATCTTGTTCCCCACAGGACCAAAGGGCACCGCCATCTTGTTTTCCCCACAACACGTGGGGGCCGCCATCTTACCCGACCCAGGACCCAAGCCCCCCGGACACCTCGCCCGGCCGCTCGTCGCCTGCAACTGCCGATGACCAGCCGCATCTCGCCTCGGTCACGATTGACCAGTCTCACCAACACAACCTTGCAACTGCTTCAACCAAAGTGAAAGTTGGTAGGCACGTGATCTCCTGCCAGCTGGACTCCGGTAGCACTGAGAGCTTATTCACCCCGATACGGTAAGGCGCTGCTCCCTCGCGGTTCACCCCGCTAACCAGAGAATCTCCCTGGCCTCCGGATCCCACTCCGTGGCGATCCGGGGGTATTGCATCGCCACTCTCACTGTCCAAGACGTGGAGTTCAGCGGCTTCCATCTCTACGTCCTCCCCAACCTCTGCGCTGCCTTGCTACTTGGCCTGGGCTTCCAGTGCAACCTCCAGAGCCTAACACTGAAATTTGGCAGGCCCCTACCACCCCTTAATGTGTGCAGCCTCACGACCCTAAAGGTCGACCCACCTTCCCTATTTGCAAACCTAACCCCGGATTGCAAACCCGTCGCCACCAGGGGGAGACGTTACAGCGCCCAGGACAGGACCTTCATCAGGTGAAGTCCAGCGACTGCTTCGGGAAGGCATCATCGAGGTCAGCAACAACCCCTGGAGAGCCCAAGTGGCAGTTGTGAAAACTGGGGAGAAACACAGGATGGTCGTTGAGTACAGTCAGACCACCAATTGGTACACGCAGCTTGACGCGTACCCCCTCCCACGCATATCTGATATGGTCAATCAGATTGCACAGTACCGGGTCTTCTCAACTGTGGACCTGAAATCTGCCTACCATCAGCTCCCCATCCGTAAGGAGGACCGCTCATACACTGCCTTCGAGGCAGACGGCCGCCTTTACCACTTTCTTGGGGTTCCCTTCGGCGTCACCAACGGTGCCTCGGTCTTCCAACGGGAGATGGACCGAATGATTGACCAGTACGGACTGCGGGCCACCTTCCCGGACTTGGACAATGTCACCATCTGCGGCCACGATCAGCAGGACCATGACGCCAACCCTGCCAAATTTCTCCACACCGCCACTCTCCTCAACCTGACCTACAAGAAGGAGAAGTGCATGTTCAGCACGAACCGCTTAGCCACCCTCGGCTATGTGGTCCAGAACGGAGTTCTGGGGCCCGATCCCGACCACATGCGCCCCTCATGGAACTTCCCCTTCCCCACTGCTCCAAAGCCCTCAAACGATGCCTGGGTTCTTTTCTTATTACGCCCATTACGGAGGCATTCCTCCGTCGAAAAAGAGGCCCAAGCCATCATTGAAGCTGTGCGGCATTGGAGGCATTACCTGGCTGGCAGGGATTCACTCTCCTCACTGACCAACGGTCAGGTCGGTTGCCTTCATGTTTAATAACACACTTGAGGCAAGATCAAAAACGATAAAATCTTGAGGAGGAGGATCGAGCTCTCCACCTACAACTACGAGATTTTGTATCGCCCCGGTAAGCTCAACGACCCCCCTGATGCCCTATCCTGAGGTACATGTGCCAGTGCACAGGTGGACCGACTCCGGGCTCTGCACGACAACCTCTGTCACCCGGGGGTCACATGTTTCTACTATTTCATCAAGACCCGCCACCTGCCCTACTCCATCGAGGAAGTCAGGGCAATCACCAGAGATCGTGTGTGCCTGGTGAAGGCCTCCCGCCCCTTTGAACGCGTGGACTTCAAAAGGCCCCTCCCCTCCACCGACCGTAACATGTACTTTCTCAGTGTGGTCGATGAATACTCCAGATTCCCCTTCGCCATCCCATGCCCCGATATGACGTCTGCCACCATCATCAAAGCCCTCAACACAATCTTCACTCTGTTCGGTTTCCCCGCCTACGTCCACAGCGACCGAGGATCCTCATTCTTGAGCGATGAGCTGCGCCAGTTCCTGCTCAACAGGGGCATTGCCTCAGGCAGGACGACCAGCTACAACCCCCGGGGAAATGGGTAGGTGGAGCGGGAGAATGGGACGGTCTGGAAGGTAGTCTAACTGGCCCTACGGTCCAGAAATCCCCTGGCCTCCCACTGGCTGGAGGTCCTCCCCGAATCCCTTCACTCCATTCGGTCGCTCCTGTGCACCGCGACTAATGAAACACCCCATGAACGTCTCTTTGCCTTCCCTAGGAATTCCACCTCCGGGGTTTCGCTCCTGACATGGCTGGCTGCTCCAGCACCCATTCTCCTCCATAGACACGTTCGACTTCACAAGGCGGAACCGTTGGTTGAGAGGGTACAGCTACTTCACGCCAACCCACAGTACGCCTACGTAGCGTACCCCGACGGCCGCCAAGACACAGTCTCCCTCAGGGACCTGGCACCAGCTGGTTCCACACACACACACCCCTGACCCGGCGCCACCCTCCCCTCCCCCGGCGCACCCCACCACAGCCCCCGCTCCAGGACAATCCGTCCTTCCCCCTGCTCACATCCGGGGATGAAGAGGATTTCGACACGCTCCTGGAGTCACCGAAGACCAAACCAACGCCGGAGTCACCGCCAGCACTGCGGCGCTCTCAACAACAGATCAAGGCTCCGGACCGCCTGAATTTGGAATATTATCTGTACTTGTAAACACATCTTTCTGTATATAGTTCTCCACCACCCCTGCTGCACTCAATTTTTTAACAGGGGGTGAATGTGGTAGTCACCACTGATGTATATATTGTACATGGAGGATGTCAAAGTAGGTGCTTTATGGTAAGGCCCTGTACTACAGGTACGGGGGTAGTTCCCTGCCTGCTGGCTCCACCCAGTAGGCGGAGCATAAATATGGGTGCTCCCCATACAGCAGCCATTTCGCCAGCAGCTGTAGGAGGCCACACATCTCTGTGTATACAACCTCGATTGCATCCAACTCTCGTCTTTGTGTAATTGATCGTGCATCAGTAATCTCAAAGTCCAGATAGCAATAATCAGTTCATGTGTTCAGTTGAGTGCTCCTACAGGCAGGCAGTATCAATTCAGCCAGGGATCGCTCATGAATGAGGATCCTCGTGGAAGTTTCTGGTCCTGGCCTATGTGTCTTGGCAGCCTGCCTCCAGTACCACATACAGCACATGGACTGTGGTGGTTCAAGAAGGCGGCTCACCGCCACCTTCTCAAGGGATGTTTGCGATGGGCAATAAATGCTGGACTAGCCACCGATGCCCATATCCCATGAATAAAAAAAGAAACAGTGTACAGTCGACACTGGAGAGATTTCCAATTTTACCAACTGCAATTAGGAAAGTTCTGCAAAGAACACTTGTCAGGTATTGTGTTGTGAAATAACCCTACCTAACACACTGATACCTCTGGAAGAAACATCAACAGGGAGAAAGTTCAATGCTTTCATTCTGCTTTTGTTCATAGGGAGCCACATAACATACTGATGCTTTCTGTGCAAAATGCACTTTAACCGCGTCTACCTAACCGTTTTTGTTTGCTGTTTTGTTCCATGCTTGAGTTAGCTGTGCACCTATAACAATGGTTGGGTTGAACACACATTCTCTGAAAGCTACAATCAAGACATTGTCTCAATGCATAGAACTGGTTGCGGGAGAGCAGTCATAAAAACTCATTAATCATCTGGCTTGAAATTCTATCAAGATTTGATTTCTCTTTGGAAATAATGATGCTCGAATTACTCTTGGCACTGCACACTGCTGTTGAGAGCACAAAATTGTTTTGTCCTTAGAGCTTTAACACCCCTGAGAGATAAAAGATCAGGCACCATTGCAGCCAAGTCTAATTTAGTAATGCTACCCGTCAGATGGCAACAATTAGGTTGTAGCACAGACTGCAGTATGTTCTGCTCACCAAGGAACACCTGGCAAAGTTAGTTCCAATCCTGCATTGCTGACAGCACTTGGTGGGTTCATATCCAAAGAATTCACACTATTTCCAGGTTGAGCTGACGGTTAAGCTGATATCACTTTGATATGGTTGTAATCTCAGTTGGCTTTATTTGGGTCAGAGTTTCCTCCCTTTTTTTTTGGTACGATTTTGATGCTATTTATCAGCGGCAAGGTTAGAAAATCCCTAAAGTGGGGTTATGTCACTGTTGGTAAATGGAACACTTTTAGCACAGGGTGTTCTATCTGAAGTGGAGGAAAAGTATCACTCTACGTTGTTTTGTTGGTGTGCCTGCTCCTTAAACCGAGCTTGGGTAAAAACATCCCAAGTTCTTTTTTAACACTAGCCATACTTGCATGTGGTGCCAAATGCTGTATCATTAACTTTAAGAATGCATTTTAAACATTGCTTTAAATCATGAGAATGGATTGTTGTCGGTTCTGTTTCAGATTTGGAGAACAAATTGTGCTGGCTGGCGGTTCTGAAATCCAGTCTTGCCTCCTGGATTTCAGATCTGTCCAAAACATATTGAAATCACTTAAGAAAAAACAGATTATTCGGTCGTTATCACATTTGTGATACTTTGCTGTGTGCAAAATAGCTGCAGCAATTCCTATATTACAAATCATGATGGCACTTTGTAAATATTTGGTTTCCTTGTGATGTCCTTTGGCTCGACCTGAGGTCGGGCAAGGCACTATATAAAGGAAAGCTTTTTTTTCAAACATTTGTGGAATGTGAAAGAAGGAATTTCAATTAAGCTTTTCATGGCCAAAGCATTTTACAGCTGGTGAAGTACTTTTGAAGTGTGGTCAATGCTGTAATGTCAGAAATGTGGCAGCCAATTTGCTAATAGCAAGATCCCACAAACAGTGATTGGGTTGTAATACCAGGGATGACATCCCGCGCTTCTAAGAACGGTGTTGTGGGATCAGTGCCTTAACGAGAAATGACATGAGCACTGGAGATGAAGATGGTGAATCGCTCTGGGTAGAAATAAGAAATAACAAAGGGACGAAGCCCTTGGTAGGAGTAATCTATAGGTCTCCAAACAGTAATTCTACAGTGGGGCACAGGGCAAACCAGGAAGTACTGGGGACTTGCAAGAAAGGTACGGCAATAATAGTGGGTGATTTTAGTATGCACATAGACTGGAGGGATGAAATGCTCATGGGTACCATGGAGGCAGAGTTCATTGAATAGAGATTGTTTCCTGGAACACTGTGTTGGGGAAGCAACCAGGGAGGAGCCTACTCTCAATTTGGTATTCTGTAACGAGGAGGGATTAATTAATGACCTCATAGTTAAGGATCCATTAGGGAATTGTGACCATAGTATGGTAGAATTCAAGATTCAGTTTGGGGGCGAGAAAGTGGAGTCCCACACTAGGGTCCTGGATTCAAACAAAGGAAATTACATAGACATGAGGACAGATATGGCCCGTATAGACTGGGCAGGAAGGCTACAAGGTAAGACAGCTAATGAGGGGTGGCAGTTGATTACCGAGATACTCAATTCCTCACAATTAAAATATATCCCAGTGAGGAAGAAAGATGGTAAGAGGGGTAAAAATCATCCATGGCTAAATAAGGAGGTCAAGGACATTATAAAGACAAAACCTAATATATATCATATTGCAAAGACCAGTGGCAGGCTGGAAGACTGGCAAACTTTCAAACATAAACAAAGGGATGCTAACACAGTAATAAAAAGATCAAAGGTAAATTACGAAAAAAAAGTAGAGTAGGATATCAAAATGGATAGCAAAGGTTTCTACAGGTACATAAAAGGGAAGAGAGTCACTAAAGTGAATTTGGTCCCTTGGAAGATGAAACTGGTGAGTTAATAGTGGGGAACACAGAAATGGAAAAATGCGAAATCAATATTTTGCCTCCGTTTTCACGGTGGAGGACTCGAGTGCCATCCCTAAAGGAATGGGCAATTCAGAGTTAATACAAAAGGTGGAACTTGGAACAATCAGCATTAATAGGGAAACAATACTCACAAACCCTTGGGATTGAGGGCAGGCAAGACTCCAGAGCCTGATGGCCTACATCCTAGGGTGTTAAAGGAAGTGGCAACAGAGATGGTGGATCCATTGGTAATAATATTCCAAAATTCCCTGGACATGGGAACGGTTCTAGTAGATTGGAAAAATGCTAACATAGCACCCTTATTCAAAAAGGGAGGGAGGCAGAATGTGGGAATTTACAGACCAGTTAGTTTAACATCTGTTGTTGGAAAATTGTTGGAATTAATTGTCAAAGATGTAACTTCAGGACTTTGGGAAAGCCAAAGTGCTATCCATCAGAGTCAGCATGGGTTTATGAAGGGCAAATCATGTTTGACTAATTTGTGAGAGTTCTTTGAAGATGTAACAAACTAAGTGAATAATGGGGATCCTGTAGATATAGTATATCTGGACTTCTGGAATGTGCCGCACAGAATGTTAATTCACAAGGTGAGATCAAATGGGATTAGGGGTAATTTATTAGCTTGGATAGAAGACTGGCTGACGGACAGGAGACAGTCAGGATTAATGGGTCTTTTTGTGGATGGCAAAATGTAACTAATGGGGTGCCATAAGGTTCAGACCTTGGGGCCCCAGCTATTTACAATCTGTATTAGCGACTTGGAATCAGGGATAGAAGGTTCGATAGCCAAATTCACACATGACACAAAAATAGGTGGGACAGTAAGTTGCAATAACCAAGAGGAAATAACCTTACAAATGGATATAGATAGGTTAGAAGAGTGGGCCATGGGCAGCACGGTGGTGCAGTGGGTTAACCCTGCTGTCTCGGCGCATAGATCCCAGGTTCGATCCTGGCTCTGGGTCATTGTCTGTGTGGAGTTTGCACAAACTCCCCATGTTTGTGTGGGTTTCGCTCCCACAACCCAAAGATGTGCAGGCTAGGTGGATTGGCCACTCTAAATTGCCTCTTAATTGGAAAAAATGAATTGGGTACACCAAATTTATATTTAAAAAAAAAAGAGTGGGCCAAATATGGCATGGAGTTTAACGTGGATAAGTGTGACGTCATGCATTTTGGTCGCTAAAATGGAAAGGCAACTTATTATCTAAATGAGGAGAGACTTCGGAATGCTCCGATGCAGAGGGATATGGGAGTCCTTGTTCATGAGTCACAGAAAACTAGCATGCAGGTACAGCAGATAGTAAAGAAAGCAAATGGAATGTTGGCATATAGCACAAGGAATTGAGTATAAAGGTAAGGAAGTGTTACAACTAAGGCATTGGTAAGACTGCACCTGGAGTATTGTGCACAGTTTAGATCCCCTTATTTGAGGAAAGATGTAGTGACATTGGAGGCAGTTCAGAGGAGGTTCACTACATTGATTCCAGATATGAAGGGTGTGTGGTGTGTTGTGTGTATAGAATTTAGACCTATACACTCCAGAGTTTGGAAGAATGAGGGGAGATCAAATCGAGGTGCACAAGATACTGAAAGGTATGAATAAAGTAGACTTGGAGCAGATGCTTCCTATAAAACGAGAAGTCATAAAATACTTAGAATAAGTATTATTCTTATAATACTTAGAATAAGAGGTAGCAAATTTAAAACCGATTGGAGGAGAAATTATTTCTCCCAAAGAGTTGTGAATCTGAGGAATTTGTTATCCCAGAGTGCGGTGGATGCAGAGACGGTGAGTACATTAAAGGAAGAGTTAGACAGATTTTTAATTGGTAATGGGTTGAAGGGTTATGGAGAATGGACAGGACAGTGGCGTTAAGGCCTTGATGGGATCAGCCATGGTCACATTGAGGGTGTTCAGGCCTGGGGGGCTGAATTGCCTCCTCCTCCTAGGTCATGTGTTCTCAGGAGGAGATGCTCTGGCTGATTTTGCAAACAGCTCTTGGTCTGTAGCATTGTAGGTAACAGATGAGGAACATATCACCATGATAGAATGGTGGAGCAGATGGGCTAAATTGCCTAATTCTCCTCCTATATCTTGTACCTTACGAGCATCCACCTGAGAGAGCAGATGGAGCCTTGATTTTGCATCTGATCTGAAAATCAGCACCTCTGACAGCGTAGCACCCCCTAAAGAGTGTACTGAAATATCAAGTCTGAATCATTCTCAAGACTCTGGCATGGGGCTTGCTCAGAGGTGCGAGTGCTACCCACTAATCTCCATTCGGCGATCTGGCTTCATTTGATCACATTCCATTCCTGCCCCTGACCCTGCGCAAGTCCGGGAAAATTCCAACTCGGAATCCACTACCTCAGCTGAACAAAGTAATGGATAGCATCATATTACTTCCTGACCTTTCCTGCCCCAAAACAGATGTCATAGAGCACCTGTTTATTTTTGATTTTCCACAAGTTCTTTCAAATTTTCCGAGAATGGTTTGATTTTTGAGAGAAACAGGCCAATGATTGACTTCAGGGAAAAATATATTTGGATGCTTGGAAGATGTTAATTCCAAAAACGCACGGCACCATTTGAAGAGGGCTCATATTTGCTTTGGTCACCGGATAGTTGCTGGGATAGAACCTCAAATTTTGTTGTGTTCAAATTTTAATTTCCATCCAATGTAGCCTTATAACCTGCCTTAGATGCAACATATCCTTTTCTTTATCCTTTCATGAGATGTGGATATCGCTGGTAAGGCCAAGCCCATCCCTGATTGCCTTGGCTTGCTCAGGCATTTGGGAGGGCAGTTGAGCAATAACCACATATCTGTGGGTCTGGAGTCACATGTAGGCCAAACGGGGTAAGGACAACAGCTACTAATAATAATAATAATAGCTTATTGTCACAAGTAGGCTCAGTGAAGTAACTGTGAAAAGCCCCTAGTTGCCTCATCCGGCGCCTGTTCGGGAAGGCCGGTACGGGAATTGAACCCGCACTGCTGCCTTGTTCTGCCAGCCATCCAGCCCACTGTGTAGATTTTCCTCCCTTAAGGGCTTTCGCGAACCAGATGGGTTTTTACAGCAATTGACGATAGCTTCACGGTCATCATTACTGAGATCAGTTTTATATTCTAGATTTGTTAATTGAATTAAAATTTCACCAGCTGCTGTGGTGAGATTTGAACCCGTGGCTCCTAAGTCTCTGGATTACTAACTTGGTGACATTACTCTCTCCCTTCAATTGCTGGGCAGGCACCTTGTGAATTGAAATGTATAGGGAGAGTGAGAGTTGTCCAAGCTGCGGTATCCTGACATATTTTTCTTGCTCCACGTGAATATTTGTATCCTTCCTTTGTGTTTGTCTTGAGGGAGTCTGACTTTTCTCCCTCCTTAGCTCAAATATTCTATTACTGTGTCAGTTCTGTAGGGACTCTAACAGCCTTGCGTAATCTATGTGATTTTAAAGTGAAGCAAAATAAGCCGTTTGCAGATGATCTTTTTAAACCAAGTGCAACCATTTTTATTTTCACTGAGCTATTAACTAATTTGTGAAAAGTTATAGTCGCCTAATACTATTCATTTATTTCTCAATTATTTGTGTGTGAATTGCATCAATGACAGCAAAGATCAATTTGTGAGGAAATTATAAACTACTGCTTCACACTGATTTCTTAAACAACCTCAGTTTTTCACTCCCAAGTTTGTGTGTGGTGGATGTGTTTTTTGGGAACAGAATAATTCTTCCTCATTACAAAAAAAATCTGTGCACACAAGGTGAGAGTGTTGGTACTAATGGTAAAAATCACCATGATGAGACTATCAGAGTTGACTCTGACATAGTGACATCCACCATTACTCTTGCCTTTGAGCATATTGTTGTGCTTTTTCTGGGTTACTTCTTTTTGCTGTTACCTGATGCATGTTCCAACCCGCTACAACCCCATGATAGAAAAGGTCCTCTTGGTCTTTTGCACCAGTCTTTACAATCTTTGCCAACACACAAATGTAGACATTAAGAGCAGGAGTAGGCTCGAGACTGCTCCACAATTTAATAAGGGAATGGGTGATCTGATTTTAATCTCAACCCCACAGTCCCTCTGACCCGCGATAGCCTTTCATCCCTGCGCTTATCAAGGATGTATCTATCTCTGCCTTAATATATTCAAGGATCTTGCCTTGACCACCTTTTTGAGAAAGAGAATTCTGAAGTCTCTCGACCTTTTCAGAGAGAATTTTTTTTTATCACCTCTGTCCGAAATGAGCAATCCCTTATTTTGAAACAGTCGCCCCCAGACTTCATCCTCCATTTGTAAATTTCACTGTCTTCTGAGTCGAAAATTTCTCTTGTTTTAACATGCGTGGGTGGATGGAGGCTGGGTTATGGGAGGAGCCCCTGAGGAGGGTGACTGTGTCCTCGTTGTGTGCAAGGCTTAGCCTTAACCAGTTTAAGGTAGTTCATCGTGTGGATATGATGGTGGCTAGGAGGAGCAGGTTCCTTGAGGTGGTGGATGTTCACATGTTTGGGGTATGTCTGAAACTGAAGGGTTCTGGCAGGAGTTTGTGGACGTAATGTCCGAGGTGCTGAAGGTAAAGGTGGCCCCGAGTCCAGAAGTGGCGATTTTCGGTGTGCCGGGAGTCTAGAGGGCGAGAGAGGCCGATGTTCTGGCCTTTGCCTCCCTGGTAGCCAGGAGGCAGGTTTTGCTGGAGTGGAGGTGCTCATTGCCACCAAAGCCGGGGGTGTGGGTCCTGGCGGAGTTCCTAAGGCTGGAGAAAATTTAAGTTTGCCTTAAGAGGGTCAGCTGATGGGTTTTCCCGGTGATGGAAGCCATTTATTGACATTTTAAAGAAAAATTGAGGTATCAGCAGGGGTGGGGGGTGGGGGGGGGGGGGGGGGGGGGGATAAAGGGGTGAAAATAGGGATGGGAGGAGGGGAATGGCGGGGAGTTCATAGAACATAGAACAATACAGCGCAGTACAGGCCCTTCGGCCCTCAATGTTGCGCCGTCTTGTGAAACCCCTCTAAAGTCCCTCTACACTATTCCCTTATCGTCCATATGCCTATCCAATGACCATTTGAATGCGTTTAGTGTTGGCGAGTCCACTACTGTTGCAGGCAGGGCATTCCACGCCCTTACTACTCTCTGAGTAAAGAACCTACCTCTGACAGCTGTCCTATATCTATCTCCCCTCAATTTAAAGCTATGTCCCCTCGTGCTGGACATCACCATCCGAGGAAAAAGGCTCTCAATGTCCACCCTATCTAATCCTCTAATCATCATGTATGTCTCAATTAAGTCACCTCTTAACCTTCTTCTCTCCAACAAAACAGCCTCAAGTCCTTCAGCCTTTCCTCATAAGATCTTCCCTCCATACCAGGAAACATCCTTATAAATCTCTGTACCCTTTCCAATGCTTCCACATCCTTCCTATAATGTGGTGACCAGAACTGCACGCAATACTCCAAATGCGGCCGCACCAGAGTTTTGTACAACTGCAACATGACCTCATGGCTCCGAAACTCAATTCCTCTACCAATAAAAGCTAACACACCGTACGCCTTCTTAACAACCCTCTCAACCTGGGTGGCAACTTTCAGGGATCTATGAACATGGACACCAAGATCTCTCTGCTCATCCACACTACCAAGAATATTACCATTAGCCCAGTACTCTGTCTTTCTGTTATTCCTTCCAAAATGAATCACCTCACACTTTTCTGCATTAAACTCCATTTGCCACCTGTCAGCCCAACTCTGCAGCTTATCTATGTCCCTCTGTAGCTTGTAACATCCTTCTGCACTGTCCACAACTCCACCGACTTTAGTGTCATCTGCAAATTTACTCACCCATCCTTCTACGCCCTCCTCCAGGTCATTTATAAAAATGACAAACAGCAGCGGCCCCAAAACAGATCCTTGTGGGATACCACTAGTAACTGGACACCAGTCAGAACATTTCCCATCAACCACCACCCTTTGTCTTCTATCAGCTAGCCAATTTCTGATCCAAACTGCTAAATCACCCTGAATCCCATGCCTCTGTATTTTCTGCAATAGCCTACCATGGAGAACCTTATCAAATGCTTTACTGAAATCCATATACACCACATCAACTGCTTTACCCTCATCCACCTGTTTGGTCACCTTCTCGAAGAACTCAATGAGGCTTGTGAGGCACGACCTACCCTTCACAAAACCATGTTGACTATCTCTAATCAAATTATTCCTTTCCAGATGATAATACATCCTATCTCTTATAAACCTTTCCAAGACTTTTCCCACAACAGAAGTAAGGCTCACTGGTATATAGTTACCGGGGTTATCTCTACTCCCCTTCTTGAACAAGGGGACAACATTTGCTATCCTCCAGTCTTCTGGCACTATTCCTGTAGACAAAGGTGACTTAAAGATCAAAGCCAAAAGCTCAGCAATCTCCTCCCTAGCTTCCCAGAGAATCCTAGGATAAATCCCATCCGGACCAGGGGACTTATCTATTTTCACACTTTCCAGAATCGCTAACACCTCCTCCTTATGAACCTCAAGCCCTTCTAGTCTAGTAGCCTGCATCTCAGTATTCTCCTCGACAACTTTGTCTTTTTCCTGTGTGAATACCGACGAAAAATACTCATTTAGCACCTCTCCTACCTCCTCGGACTCCACGCACAACTTCCCATTACTGTCCTTGACTGGCCCTACTCTTATCCTAGTCATTCTTTTATTCCTGACATATCTATAGAAAGCTTTAGGGTGATCCTTGATCCTACCTGCCAAAGACTTCTCATGTCCTCGCCTGGCTCTTCTTAGCTCTTTCTTTAGAGCCTTCCTAGTTAACTTGTAACTCTCAAGCGCCCTAACTGAACCATCACGTCTCATCTTTACATAAGCCTCCTTCTTCCTCTTGACAAGTGTTTCAACTGCTTTAGTAACCCATGGTTCCCTCGCTCGACCACTTCCTCCCTGCCTAACAGGTACATACTTATCAAGGACACACAGTAGCTGTTCCTGGAACATGCTCCACATTTCCATTGTGCCCATCCCCTGCAGTTTTCCTCTCCAGCCGATGCATCCTAAGTCTTGCCTCATCGCATTATAATTGTCTTTCCCCCAGATATAACTCTTGCCCTGCGGTTTATACCTATCCCTTTCCATCGCCAAAGTAAACGTAATCGAATTGTGGTCACTATCACCAAAGTGCTCACCTACCTCTCAATCTAACACCTGTCCTGGTTCATTACCCAGTACAAAATCCAATACAGCCTCACCTCTTGTTGGCCTATCTACATACTGCATCAGGAAACCCTCCTGCACACATTGGAAAAAAATGGACCCATCTAAAGTACTCGATCTATAGCGTTTCCAGTCAATATTTGGAAAGTTAAAATCCCCCATAACAACTACCCTGTTACTTTCGCTCCTATCCAGAATCATCTTTGCAATCCTTTCCTCTACATCTCTGGAACTTTTCAGAGGCCTATAGAAAACTCCCAAAAGGGTGACCTCTCCTTTCCTGTTTCTAACCTCAGCCCATACTACCTCAATAGACGAATCCTCATCAAACGTCCTTTCTGCCACCGTAATACCGTCCTTGACTAACATTGCCACCCCTCCCCCTCTTCTACCACCTTCCCTGAACTTACTGAAATATCTAAACCCCGGAACCCTAAAGAAAAGCCCTAACAGGTAGTTCTTTGTTTATTATGAGGTTTCTGCTTGTTCTTACTCTTGGTGTTGGTTTGTGTTTCATGGGGGGAATAAAAATATATTCTTTAAAATACTATCACCGATTGTCATAAAAAAATGTGGTTCACTAATCCCCTTTAGGGAAGAAATCTGCCATCCTTACCTGGTCTGGCCTATATGTAACCCCCAGACCCACAGACGTTGACCCTTTACTGACTTCTGAAATGGCCGAGCAAGCCATTCAATCGAGGGCAATTCGGGGTGGGCAGCGAATGCTGATCTATCCAGTGACACTCACATCCCAAAGAAGAATAAAGATTAAAAAGTAATGTAACCTCGCCCTTGTCTAATCATTGCTCAAAGATGGTTTGTTTACAATGCATTCAACATCTATTCTCAGTCCAGAACTGTAACCCTGCACAGTATCAGTTGATGCTTTCTCTTATATACTCAGGTGGAGAAGACCATCAGGTGTATATAAATTTGGCACACTTATTATTGAACTCCTCTTTAAATTCACATTTTTCCCTCCCAGCAGAGACCAAAAATTCCACAGGTGACCAGGAGGCAAAAGCCCAATCTGTTGATCGTTAATATCCAATATCTGTCTATCTTTGTAACATGGGGTTGTATGAAGATAATAAAGGAAACCAGGCTGAAATATGTCAGGAATGGGGGCTGATTAGTCCAATCTAAAATGTAATCAATCACTCCAATGAGAGGTCATCAATCTGAAACATGGACCCAACCTTCCTGCCTGACCTACTGAATGCTTCCAGCATTTTCTTCCATCGAACAATCCAACCACATGTTGCTTTCCTCGTTTTAAAAACCTGAACGAGATATCAGCCAAGTCAACACCTTTTCATTGCATTAAAACCCAAGGCACCTGGCTCTGCTTCTCTGGTTGGAAGTGAGGTAGAAAATAGCTCTCAAAACTGACTTGGGCAAGAGTTTAATTTGTCTTTGCAACTTGCCACCATTACAGATCAAACAATTCTAGTGTATCCTCGCACCCCACAGGAACTTGTGCAATCTTGATTGGTTCTGGGGAATTGAGTGTGTTTTCTTGTCCAGATTTCACTGCCATTTGCACCTGTAAAGGCCCCCGACCTACACTGTTGCTCTTTTCTGTCCTCCAGTTTTGAGAATACTCTTCAAACTCCAGAAGTTGTTTTGATTCAACTTCAAGAAACAAGGCCTGTCGTTTATCACCTAGTCGATTCCTCAGTTACGAGTCTATAAAAGAGTAATAAAACAAACATTCTGGTCATACTTGGAACAGATGGTGAGATTACTTTTCTTATTAAGATAGTAAGGATTGAATTTGTCTTCTGAAAGCAGAAATGCATGTTGCCAATATATTATGTTGAATAGTGCAGAGCTGTTATTCACCTACATGTTCCAAATGTGAAAGCAAATTTGAAATTCATTTCAAGCAATGGAACTTGGTCAGTAGAAGCATTTTTTGCTGAAAATGTGATTACACTAGAACAATTATTCGAGTGAAATACTTCAAGCCTTTAATTGACTGGGGTATCTATTCAAATATCCAACCCACAAAGTAATCTTGGGGATCGCCTGATCCAGGGGTTAGCACAACACAGAAATGGCACCTCAACTCTGAAGTATTGGGAGGACTGCAGAATTAAGACATTGACTTGCTTTGATCACGAAAGACGGGCACCAAATTCAAAGTCGTGGAGGGTTGGCCATCCTGCTGAGCAAAGGACAGGGGTTTGTAGGGGCAAAGGGAATGCGGATCCCAGATGGGAGGTATGTGATAGTGAGCGGGGTGTAAGAGGGGATGGAAGTGGTGCTAGTGAATGTGGGGATTGTGAAGGGGTTGCTTCCTGACCTGGGCAACGCACCAGTTGATCATGGAGGGGGGGGTGATTTTAATTGCGTGCTGGAACCAAGGGTGGATAAGTCGAGTCCTAAGACAATGGGAAGGTTGAGGATGCGAAGGAGCTGGGCGGGTTTATGAAAAGGGTGGGAATGGTGGATCCATGGTTTAGGAACCCAGGGGAGAGGGAGTATTCCTTCTCGCGCGTGTACAAAGTATACTCCAGAATTGACTTTTTCGCAGTGAGTCGAGCGGTGTTGGTGGGGGCAGAGTACACAGGAATCGTGACCTCAGACCATGCCCACGCTGGCTGGAGGTCAGGCTTAATTCAAGGCAGGAGCAGAGGCCGGGATGGCGTTCGACAATACCACCGGGGATGGCGGCCTGGCTCCATCGCCTGTACGACTTTTTCTGGCTGGAAAAGATTAAGTTTGCATTAAGGGGATCAGTGGGGGAGTTTGAGATACGGTTGGGATTGTTCATGACATGTTTCAGGAATTGTTTGTCGTTTGTTGGGGGGGTGTTAAAAGGGGAAAAAACTTGCTTAAACTGTGACGGGTGGAGAACTTTTTCTGATTTATTTATGTTTATGTACTTTTCAATATGTTTGGAATAAAATGCAATTTTAAAAGACGGGCGCCAGGAAAAGCTCAGGAAAGTACAAGTTGTTTTCTCTTGGGTCCCTTGGGTAGGAATCTTCAAGTGAAATATTAATTCTTTCCTGGCCCTACCCTAGGGTAATATCTGCTTTTTACATGTTTAAAATGATGAAAGTTGTCAATTACATTGATGCAGAGAAATTTAGTGAATCTTGTTGAATAATTTGCTTCAAAATTTATTCTGCAGCTTGTTTTGTTTTATCCTTTGGAACGTGGGCGCCGTTGGCCGGACCCAGCATTTATTACCCATCCTGCATTGCCCTTGAGAAGGTGGTGGTGAGTTTGAAGAATTAGTTAGCATTGAAGTATTTAGAGGAGAATTCGAACTGTGTGTGAACCTGCGAATTAGGAGCAGGAATAGGCCACTCGGCCCCTTGAGCCTACTCCACCATTCAATAAAATCATAGCTGATCTGATTGTAACCTCAACCCCACATTCCCTCATATACCTGATAAACTTCCACCCATTTGTTAATCAAGAATATATCTACCTCTGCCTTACAAATGTTGAAAGACAGGCAGCACGGTGGCGCAGTGGTTAGCAATGCTGCCTCACAGCGCCGAGGGCCCATGTTTGATCCCGGCCCCGGGTTACTGTCCATGCGCATTCTCCACGTGTCTACGTAGGTTTCAGATCGGTGAATTGGACAATTCTGAGGGGAAAAAATGTTTTCCTCATCTCTGTCTTAAATGGCAACCTCTTATTTTTAAACAGTGTGCCCTAGTTCTAAATTTTCCCTCAAGAGGAAGCCTTCTCTCCATATCCATCCTGTCAATACCTCTCAGGATCTTAACAGTTTCAATCCTATCACCTCTTATTCTTCGAAACTCTAGCAGATGCAAGTCCATCTTGTCCAATATTCACCTTTATAAGACAACCCTCTCTAACCTGGTCTTTGCCCAGTGAACCTCAGAACTGCTTCCAATGCATTTACATCCTTCCTTAAATAATTAGAACAGTACTGTACAGACTGCTGCAGATGAGGTCTCTCCAATGCCTTGTACACTGAACGTTCTGACAAAGAACCAAATGGCTCGAAACAATAATTCTGCTTTCTGTCCTTTTTTTTAAACAGACAATTTTATTGAGGTATTTTTAGCATTGTAAACAGCAACAATATACATTAGTGTGCAGATACCAATTACAAAAAACAGAGTGCAAATAACAGTACCACACTCGCAAATAGACCCGCCTATTCTTCCCCCCTACTCTACAGTATTCTACTCCTCCCCCCCCAAAACCCACCTCCAAGCCGAGAAAGCTTGCCATGTCCGACAGCCATACTTCGGTCTTTGGGTGCTTTGAGTCCCTCCAGGCCAACAGTAATCGTCGCCGGGCTATCAGGGAAGCAAAGGCCACAACGTCGGCCTCTATCCCCTCCTGGACTCCCGGGTCTTCCGACAACCCAAAAATCGCCACCTCTGGACTCATCGTCACCCTTGCTTTCAGTACCCGGGATATGACATCCGCAAATCCCTGCCAGTATCCACTGAGTTTTGGACACGCCCAGAACATGTGGACATTGTTCGCTGATCCTCCCCCACATCTAGCACACTTGTCCTCCAGCCCAAAGAACCTGCTCATCCGGGCCACCGTCATGTGGGTCCGGTGAACCACCATGAACTGAATCAGGCCGAGCCTGGCTCGGTTGCATTTACCCTCCTCAGAGCGTCTGCCCATACGCCTCCCTCCAACTCCCCACCAACCTCCTCCTCCCACTTAAGTTTCAGTTCCTCGGTCCCTGTGTCCTCCGCTCCCATAAACTCCTTATAAATATCTGAGACTCTCCCCTCTCCTACCTCACCCCTGGAAATTACCCTGTCCTGGATCCCCCTTGGTGGAAGGCGTGGAAAGGATGGGACCTGTCTACGTACGAAATCCCGCACCTGCAAGTACCGAAAGTCATTCCCCCTCGCCAGCCCAAACTTCTCCTCCAGCGCCCCTTCCAAGAACAAGTCGCCCATCCTTCCCACCCCCGCCCTCCGCCACACTCGAAACCCACCATCCATCTTCCCCGGAACAAATCGGTGGTTGTCACATATTGGGGACCAGACCGGCGCTCCCACTTCCCCCGCATGCTTCCTCCATTGGCCCCAAATCCGCAAAGCCGCCACCACTACAGGGCTGGTGGAGTACCTGGCCGGCGGGAACGGCAGGGGAGCCGTGACCAGGGCTGCCAAGCTGGTGCCACTGCACGAAGCAGCCTCCACCCGTTCCCAAACCGACCCCGTACACACCATCCATTTCCTTGTCATGGCTATGTTAGCCGCCCAGTAGTAGTTGCTGAGGTTCGGCAAAGCCAGCCCCCCCCCCCCCTCGCTACGGTTCCGTTCCAGCATCCCCCTCTTTACCCGCGGGGACTTCCCCACCCAAACAAATCCCAGGGTGATTTTATTGATTCTTTTAAAGAAGGACCGCGGAATGAAAATAGGGAGATACTGAAAAATAAACAGGAACCTCGGGAGGATTGCCATCTTCACCGTCTGTACTCTCCCCGCTAGTGACAGCGGGAGTGCATCCCACCTCCGAAACTCCCTCCTCATTTGCTCCATCAGCCTAGACAAGTTCAACTTATGCATCTTACCCCAGTCGCGCGCCACTTGTATCCCTAAATACCTAAAACTTTCCCCAACCAGCCTAAATGGTAGCTCCCTCAGCCCATTCTCCTGACCCCTCGCCTGCACCACAAACATCTCGCTTTTTGCCATGTTCAACTTGTAGCCCGAAAACCGGCCAAACTCCCCTCGGATTTCCATAATCCCGTCCATCCGTGCCGTTGGATCTGACACATACAAAAGCAGGTCGTCCGCGTAGAGCAAGACCTTGTGTTCTATCCCCTCCCTGACCATTCCTTTCCATCCCCTTGCCGCTCTCAGAGCAATTGCCAGCGGTTCTATGGCCAACGCAAACAGCAGTGGAGAGAGGGGGCATCCCTGTCTTGTCCCATGGTGTAGTCTAAACTACTCAGATGTCGTCCTGTTCGTCCTTACACTAGCCTCCGGGGTCTGATATAGCAGTTTAACCCAGTCCACAAAGCCCTCTCCAAACCCAAACCGTCCCAGCACCTCCCACTCCACTCGGTCAAAAGCCTTTTCGGCATCCATTGCCACCACTACCTCCACCTCTCTGCCCTCCGGGGGCATCATAATCACATTGAGTAGCCTTCTTAGATTGGCTGCCTGCCCTTAACAAACCCCATTTGGTCCTCACAATCACGTCCGGTACACAGTCTTCGATTCTGGACGCCAGGATCTTGGCCAGCAGTTTAGCGTCTACATTAATCAGGGAGATTGGCCTATAGGACCCACAAACTTCTGGATCCCTATCCCGTTGTAATATCAACAAGATGGTGGCTTGCGACATTGTCGGGGTAGCACCCCATTGTCCTTCGCCTCGTTAAACACCCTAACCAGCACCGGCCCCAGTATACCCGCAAACTTTTTGTACAACTCCACTGGATACCCATCCGGCCCCGGGGCTTTACCCGACTGCATGGCCTTCAGGCCCCCCCATTACTTCTTCAGCTTTAATCGGGGCCCCCAGCCCCTCTACCATCCCCCTGCCCACCTTTGGGAAGGTCAGCCCATCTAAGAAGCGCCTCATCCCATCCGGCCCCGTGGGGGGGTTCCGAGGTATACAGCTTACTGTAAAAGTCCCTGGATACCCTGTTCAATCCTGCCGGGTCTCACACCCGGTTCCCTGCCCCGTCCACTACCGTCCCTATCTCCCTGGCCGCCTCCCTCTTCCTAAGTTGCTGTGCAAGCATTCTACTGGCTTTCTCCCCATACATACACCGTGCCCCTGGCCTTTCTGAGTTGCTCTACGGCCTTCCCAGTGGATAGCATATAGAACAGTACAGCACAGAACAGGCCCTTCGGCCCTCAATGTTGTGCCGAGCAATGATCACCCTACTCAAACCCACAAATCCACCCTATACCCGTAACCCAACAACCCCCCCCCTTAACCCCACCTTTTAGGACACTACGGGCAATTTATCATGGCCAATCCACCTAACCCGCACATCTTTGGACTGTGGGAGGAAACCGGAGCACCCGGAGGAAACCCACGCACACACGGGGAGGACGTGCAGACTCCGCACAGACAGTGACCCAGCCGGGAATCGAACCTGGGACCCTGGAGCTGTGAAGCATTTATGCTAACCACCATGCTACCGTGCTGCCCCACTCTGCCAGCTCTGCCTGCAGTCTCCGTCGTTCCCTAAGTAGCTCTGCCCTCGGGGAGTCCGCATATTCCCTATCCGTCCGTGTCATCTCCTGCACCAGTCTGTCCATCTCTGCCTATCCGTTCTGTCCATATGGGCTCGGATTGAGATCAGTTCCCCTCTCACCACCGCCTTCAGCCCCTCCCAGAGCACCGCTGCTGAGACTTCCCCTGTATCGTTGACCTGCAGGTAGCCCTGCATGCATTTCCCCACTCTCTCACACACCCTCTCCTCTGCCAACAATCCCACCTCTAACCTCCATTGTGGGCGCTGGTAACTTTCTTTGCAGACCAGCAGGTCGACCCAATGTGGAGCATGGTCAGAAATAGTGATCGCCGAGTATTCTGTATCCCTCACCCCCTCCAAAAAGTCCCTACTGATAATAAAGAAGTCAAAACGAGAATAAACGTTGTGAACATGTGAATAGAACGAGAACTCCTTCCCCGTCGGCCGGCGGATTCTCCAGGGGACTCTTCCGACCCCCCCCCCCCCCCCCCCCCCCCCCCCAAAGCAACAACCCTTTGTAAACGAACCCCTGCCATCTACTGGCTGTATACACACACCCCCACCTCGCTCCCATTGACTAGCTCAAAGCAGCTAGCCTGGTGGCTCTCAACTCCGGCGCCACCATGTCTCCCACCTATTGTCCCCCCGCTCTCTTTCCCCCCCCCCCTCAGGAAAAAAAAGCAAAAAGAACCCGAACAGCCCCCCAACACCCAACAACTTAAACTTTAACTATAACTTTGGTTTTAACTTTAAAACTTTCAAACAGGCAAACACAAACACAAGAACACCCCCAATTTTAAATAAAAGAGCATGCCGAACGACATCGCTAACACAAAGGGCAATCTGTGAACAACTGCAGACATCCCTTAATACACTCTAACTTGAGTCCATGGGTCCTCAGTTCGGCACCAGTCCATGCCCCTTGGCGAAGTCCGTCGCTTCCTCCGGGTCATCAAAATAATGTAGCTGTTCCCGGTATGTGACCCAAAGCCGCGCCGGGTAAAGTAGCCCAAACTTGATCTTTTTAATCAGAATCTCTTTAATTTGTCTGTAGGCTGCCCTCCTTCTGGCCACCTCCTGGCTCAGATCCTGGTAGATGCGCAGGACACTGTTGTTCCATGAACAGCTCCTCGCGCTCTTGGCCCACTGTAGAACCCGCTCCATGTCCACGAACCTATGGAACCTGACCACCATCGCCCAGGGGCGCCCCCCCCCTCCCCCCCTCTCGTGGCTGCCTCGCCTGCACTCTGTGTGCATTGTCCAGCTCCAACGGACGTGGGAAGAAATCATCCCCCACCAGCTTCTGCAGCATGTCTGCCACATGTGCTGTGGCATCCACTCCCTCGGCCCCCTCCTGGAGTCCAATAATTCTCAGATTCTGCCGGCGAGACCTGTTTTCCAGGTCCTCCAGCTTGTCCATCAGCCTTGATTGCTGCCCCTTCAACTTACTAATTTCCACGTCCGCTACCGTTTGGAAATTCGCCTGCTCTTCCACTGTCTTCTCCAGTGCCTGGACCTTCTTATCCTGAGCATCCAGCCTCTGGTCTAGTCTCTCCACCGCTTTCTGGAGCGGTTCCAAATTATCCCGTTTCAGTGCTGCGAAGCTCTCTTTCATGACCTGCAGCAAGTTGTCCAGTGCTGTCTTGACCGCCCTTTCCGTGGTCCGTTCATCGGCCATCTTTCCTCCCACTTGAGCTTCCACACCCCCTTTGTTCAGCCCCTTCTTCGCCTGTTTTCGCTCCCTTCTGCTCCTTAAGTCCATACAACTCTGTATGGATTCAGATCTAGAGTGGTATTGCTTTTCACTCCAGCGCTCAAAAGTTCAAAAAAGTTGGGGGAAAAGGTCTTAAAGTCTGACCAGAGCGAGAGCCACAAAATGCGTGACTTACTCCCTCATAGCCGCCACCGGACATCCCTGCTTTCTGTCCTTAACAGATGCTGCCAGACCTGCTAAATTTTTGCAGCATCCTCTTTTTGCATTTCAGATTTCAACATCCACAGTATTTTGCTTATTTTGGTGTTGGAATGCATATGTGTTAATGTGAAAAGTGTTGCAAATATAGTTGACCAGCTATGGACACCAGTTGCCATATGGGGTGGTATTAGGATAATAGTGGAGACCTGACTGGACTATGTCAGGAATGGGGACTGAACATTCCAGTTTAAAATCTATTCTTCGGGCGGCACGGTGGCGCAGTGGTTAGCACTGCTGTCTCATGACATCAAGGTCCCAGGTTCAATCCCGGCCCCAGGTCACTGTCGGTGTGGAGTTTGCACATTCTCCCCGTGTTTGAGTAGGTTTCACCCCCACAAACCCAAAGATGTGCAGGGTAGGTGGATTGGCCCCATTAAATTGCCCCTTAATTGGGAAAAATTAAGTAAACTGTATTCTTCAGGGATGGGCAAGGGTAAAAGAGCAGGATGAGTGTGGCAGTGCTGATCAAGGAAAAGTAATGTTACAGTTCTACAGCGGGGCAATACATCAGAGAGTTCAAAAGCTGAATCTATTCAGTTAGAATTAAGGTACTGAAAAGGAGTCGGACATTGCTGACTGTTTACTCTAGACATTCCAACTCCCTAAAAAAAAAGTGAGACGGAGATAAGAGGAGCAATTCTGCATGCAAATTTCATGAAAATGCCAAAATAATAGAGCTTTTAATAATAGTCCTTTATCTTAATAGTGGTTGGGTTATTGTTGGGTGGGGGAACTTTCAAGCAGCTAAAGTTTGAAACCTAATAGCATTGAAAATTGTGAAGTGTTTTCTTTCAAGTAGGTAGGAAGAAACTGTTTCCTTTGGCAAGTGGAATATGATAACTGGACGTCGTATGTTTTACAATAATTGATAGAAGAAGTTGAGGGGAAGCGAAATGTCTTTTTCACAAGAGGGTTGTTAAGCAGCAGAATGCACTGTCTACCTGAAAGTGTGCTGAAATCTGATTCCATGGGAACTTTTAAAAAGGCGATTTAACATGTACGTGAAGAGAACTAATTTGCAGGATTAAGGTGTTTTTTTTAAAAAGCTGCCATGTGAGACAGATACAAAAGCAAAATGCTACAGATGCCAGAAATCTCAAAGAAAACAGAAAATGTTGGACAGATTCAGCAGGTTCGCCAACATCTGTGGGGAGAGAAAACCGAATCAACAGCTGGAATTTTCCACCCTTTGATGCCGGCGGGATCTTCCGATCCCGTCGACGTGTCCGGAGGTTTCAGTGAATTGCCGGGTTTCTGCACGACGGGACAGATCAGCCATAGAAATCTCCGTTCACATTAGCGGGTCCAGAAAATCCTGCCGGCGCCAAGGACTGGAAAATTTCGGCCAACTCCTCGGCCTTCTAATGACCTAAAATGTTTGTCCCTGAGGAAAATTTCCGGTATTTGGGAATCCAGGTGGCACGAGACTGGGGCAGGCTGCATAAGTTAAATTTGGCCAGGGTGGTGGAGCAAATGAAGGGAGAGTTTCGGAGATGGGATGCACTCCAGCTGTCGCTGGCAGGGAGGGTGCAGACTGTAAAGATGACAATCCTCCCTCGATTTTTGTTTATTTTTCAGTGCCTCCCGATCTTTATCCCACAGTCCTTCTTCAAAAGAGTTAACGGGCTGATCATGAGCTTTGTCTGGGCGGGAAAATCCCCGCGGGTGAAGAAGACAATGTTGGAGAGGAACCGCAGCGAGGGAGGGCTGGCTTTGCCGAGTCTGATCAATTATTACTGGGCGGCCAACATCGCTATGATAAGGAAGTGGATGGTGGGTACGGGGTCTATTTGGGAGCGGGTGGAGGTGGCTTCGTGCAGGGGCTCCAGTTTGGAAGCCCTGGTCACGGCTCCTCTACCGCTGCCACCGGCCAGGTACTCCACCAGCCCGGTAGTGGTGGCGACCCTGCGGATATGGGGCCAGTGGAGGAGGCATGTGGGGGAGATGGGGGCGTCTGTCAGGGCGCCAATCTGCGACAACCATCGGTTTGCCCCCGGCAGTATGGATGGGGGGTTCCGAGTATGGCGGTGAGCAGGGGCGGGAAGGGTGGGTGATATGTTCCTGGAAGGGAGCTTCGCGAGTTTGAGGAGCTTGGAGGAGAAATTTGGGTTGGTAAGGGGAAATGATTTTAGATACCTACAGTTGCGGGACTTTGTTCGTAGACAGGTCCCATCTTTCCCACGCCTCCCGCCAATGGGGATCCTCGACAGAATAGTCTCTAGGAGGGAAGAAGGGGAGGGCAGAGTTTCAGGTATATATAAGGTGCTTATGAGGGAGGAAGGGTCCCAGACAGAGGAACTGAAACTTAAATGGGAGGAGGAGCTAGGCGGGGAAATGGAGGATGGGCTGTGGGCAGAGGCCCTGAGTAGGGTAAATTCGACCACGACATGTGCTAGGCTCGGGCTGATCCAATTTAAGGTCGTTCACCGGGCCCATATGACGGTGGCTTGGATGAGCAAATTTTTCGGGATAGAGGACAAATGCGCTAGGTGCGCGGGAGGACCAGCGAACCATGTTCACATGTTTTGGGCATGCCCTGAGCTGAGGGGGTACTGGGAGGGATTTGCGGGGGTCATGTCCCAGGTGCTAAAAACAAGGGTGGTGATGAGTCCAGGGGTGGCAATTTTTGGGGTTTCGGAAGACCCGGGCGTCCAGGGGGAGAAAGAGGCCGATGTTTTGGCCTTTGCTACCCTGATAGCCCGGCGATTAATATTATTGGCGTGGAGGGACTCAAAGCCCCTGAAGACTGAGTGGTAGCTTGCGGACATTCGAGTTTCCTGGGGATGGAAAAAATTAAGTTCGCCTTGAGGGGATCTGTGCAGGGGTTCGCCCGGAGGTGGCAACCATTTATTGACTTCTTTGCGGGAGAGTGAGCGTCAGCAGGGGGGTGGGGGGGTAGAGTAGAGTAGGAGGGAAAATATGGCGGGTAGTACCGGTGGGAGAGGAGCGGGCTTGTGCAATATGTTACGATGGAAGTATTGAAAGTACGTGGATGTTTGCACATTTTTGCCTTTTTTGCTTTCTTTCTGATGATGTCTGTAACTGTTATAAAGCCAAAAACTACCTCAATAAAATTGTTTATTAAAATGTTTGTCCTGTTTCTCTCCACAGATGCCACCTGATTCCAGTATTTTCTGCCTTTATCTGGGGTGCGGGACCAAAGATCCAGTGCGGGTGAGTGAAGAATGGCCTTTACACTCTCAGATTCTCTGATTCTAGATTTGACAAATCTTGCTTCACTGGAGGAAAATAAAGCTGAGCTGATTTCCCCCCGCCACTCTTGCTTGCTGCTGCCCTGAAGTTATTTCACTCTGACCTTTTATGTCAGGTTGCAGTAACTGAAATGAGGGTCAAATTGAATGGCAGTAATTCCAGACTGGTTGTGTCAATGTTTAATTAAGAGCTACCCATTACTGAGGGCGGTTCTGCAACTACGAAATGTTCAAAGTGGCACTAGAGGGATCATTTGGAATTATATGATATGGTAACTCTCTTGTTAATTTAATTTCCACAAATAGTAAATCTATTGACAGCAGTGACTGACATTGCTACTATTGATCCCTCCTTAACATGCACACAGCCAGCTGTTGAGGTTCCTTCAGCTCCTCTCCACTGCTGGTACTCCCAAAAAGGCAAAACTTGCATTCATGCTTTTCATGACCACTGAACATCTCAAAGTATTTTACAGCCAATGAAGTACTTTTTGAAGTGTCGTCGCTGTTGTAATGTCGGAAATGCTAATTTGCAACCCGTAAACTCCCCACAAACAGCAATGAGATGAGGACCCAATTATCTGTTTAGTTTTTTTCATCTTGAGTGAGAATAAATATTGACCAGGACACCCGGAGTAACTGACGCGCTCTGGGATCTTTTATATCTACCTGAGAGAGCAGCTGGGGCCTCGGTTTAGCATCTCGGCCGAAAGATGGCACCTCGACAGTGCAGCACTACCTCGGTACTGCACTGGGGTGTGGGCCTTGATTTCTGAACTCTCTAAAGTGGGACTTGAGCCTGGAACTTTGTGATTCAGAGGTGAGTGATAACAACTGAGCCAGAGCTAGTCTTCAGCTGAATGACTGGTGTGCCATACCTGATATTTCTATACAAATTTGGCTCCAACCCCCAGTGTTAATGCACTGCATCTACTGACTTTACTGGCAACTGTTTTGGTTCCTGTTTTCCAAACATAGTCCAAAATGGAGCAGGGGTCACAGCGGCTGACTGGGCCACAGTGAAAGAATGGAGCACTGCTTGTAGCTCCGGTTCTGGGGCTGGGGTCCAGAACTTTTTCCTTAATCTGATACATCCCCCCCCCCCCCCCCCCCCCACACACACACACACACACACACACACACACACACACACACTGATTGATTGAGGACATATAATGCACCAAGAAGAACTGGAAATGTAAGAGATAATGGGAGTATTGGATTTCTGAGGTGAGGTAAGGATCGGGTAGAAGCCAGAACCCCACAGATGAAAGGATAAATGTTGCTTTTGAAACATTGGGGGAATTTTTTGAAATTAATTTATGGGCTGTGGGTGTGACGGCTAGGCCAGCATTTATTTCCCATCCCTAATGTCCATTGAGAAGGTGGTGGCCTTGAACTGCGACAGTGCCTGAGGTACACCCACAATGCTGTTGGGGAGGGAGTTCCAGGATTTTGACTCGGCGACAGTGAAGGAATGGTGATATATTTCAAATTCGCCTTGGTGAATGACTTGGAGGGCAACCTTCAGGTGGTGGTGTTCCCATGTATCTGCACCCTTTATCCTTCTAGAAGTTAGTAGTCATGGGTTTGGAAGGTGCTGCTTAAGGAACCTTGTTGAATTCCTGCAGTGCACCTTGTAGATGGTACATACTGCTGCTACTGTGTTGTCGGTGGTGGTGGGAGTGAATGTTTCCGAAAGGAGTAGCAATCAAACTGGATGCTCTGTCCTGAATGGCAGGGCCGGCTCAAGGCACCGGCAACTCGGGCAGTCGCCCGGGGCGCCATGTGCTCGGGGGCGCCAGAGACTCGGGACCCGCGCATGCGCAGTTGGGCCGGTGCCAACCAGCGCATGCGCGGTGGCCGCCCGCCCCCAGGGCGGCCCCCCGGCTCGGTCCGCCCCCCCGCTCAGTCCCCCCCGCCCCCCCCTCGGGTCCGCCCCCCCTCGGGTCCGCCCCCCTGCCCTGCCCTCGGGTCCGCCCCCCCTTCGGGTCCGCCCCCCGCGTCCGCCCCCCCCCCCGCGTGTCCGCCCCCCTCTCGAGTCCGCCCCCCCGCCCCGCCCTCGGGTCCGCCCCCCCGCCCCGCCCTCGGGTCCGCCCCCCCGCCCCGCCCTCGGGTCCGCCCCCCCGCCCCGCCCTCGGGTCCGCCCCACTGCCCCGCCCTCGGGTCCGCCCCCCGGCGTGTCCGCCCCCCTGCCCCACCCTCGGGTCCGTCCCCCCGCCCCGCCCTCGGGTCCGCCCCCCCGCCCCACCCTCGGGTCCGCCCCCCCTTCGGGTCCGCCCCCCGCGTCCGCCCCCCCCTCGGTCCGCCCCCCCGCCCTGCCCTCGGGTCCGCCCCCCCGCCCCGCCCTCGGGTCCGCCCCCATTTTGGGTCCGCCCCCCCGCTGTCCGCCCCCCCCCTCGGCCCCGCCCCGCCCCCCCCCTCACACCCCCCCCTCGGCCCCGCCCTCGGCCCCCCCCCTCGGCCCCGCCCCCCCTCCCCAAGGGCGCCGAAGTTCAGCTTGCCCGGGGCGCCAGCAACCCTAGAGCCGGCGCTGCTGAATGGTATTGAACTTTTTCTAACAATAAATTTAAGAGTACCCAATTCTTTTTTTTCCAATTAAGGAGCAATTTAGCGTGGCCAACCCTCCTGCCCTGCACATCTTTTTGGGTTGAGGGGGTGAAACCCATGCAGACACTGTGAGAATGTACAAACTCCACACGTGACCCCACAGTGACCCGGGGCATTATCGCCATGAGGCAGCAGTGCTAACCACTGCGCCACCGTGCCACCCTGGTAGTGAGCTTCTTGAATGTTGTTAGAGCTGCATTCATTCAGGCAAGTGGAGAGTATTGCACTATATGGTGGCATTCTGTAAAGAAGACTAGATGGCTGTGTGGGGGAGATGCCCTGAGACCAGCTCTGTGCTCCGGAAATTGTAACAGTTTTTGAGCCACAAAAGTCTTTGTTTTCTGAAAGCAGCTTGATTCTGAACCTTTCTTGGTATTCCCCAACAGATTGGAAGTGTTTGAGGAGTCAAGTGGTATACTGTGCATAAAGTGACAGTTTTGCCTTGGGTAATCTTACTGCGTTTTCATAATTAAAAATGTATAAGGAAATTACTGCCAAGTAGTTTACTTGTGTATTATGACCAAGTGGATTTTGGGGGTGGGGGTCTGTTTTGTAATACTGTTTTACCAGTGTCATTTTAATCTTATGTGCTTAAGTTTTTCTTCTTGGTGATTAATCTTTTAATTTTTAAAATCCTTAAGGCATTACTGGAGTGCTATGCTTCTGGGATTAGTAGTTATTCTGCCATGTTTTTAAAATTAAAAAAGGTTATAATCTGGCAGCATGGTGGCACAGTGGATAGCACTGCTGCCTCACGGCGCCGAGGCCCCAGGTTCGATCCCGGCTCTGGGTCACTGTGCGTGTGGAGTTTGCACATTCTCCTGTGTTTGCATGGGTTTCGTCCCCACAACCCAAAGATGTGCAGGGTAGGTGGATTGGCTACGCTAAATTGCCCCTTAATTGGATAAATGAATTGGGTACTCTAAATTTATAAAGTAAAGGTTATGATCAGTAAAACATGTTTCCCTCTGGGATCTAACTTGCCTAGCCAATAGCACCTGTTAACTTTAGTGGCAGCTATTCAGTATCTGACTTAGAAAAACGTACTGTTACTGTTAATCAATGCCTTTGCCATGATGGGAAGATACTCAGGGAAGAAGTTACCTCTTATCCTATTACTCTGATTTCTATTTCTCCAGACAGGGTAGGAAGTTATCAGATATTTTAAAAATCTTTCTCACGGCGCTGAGGTCCCAGGTTCGATCCCAGCTCTGGGTCACTGTCTGTGTGGAGTTTGCACATTCTCCCCGTGTCTGCGTGGGTTTCACCCCCACAACCCAAAAATGTGCAGAGTAGGTGGATTGACCACACTAAATTGCCCCTTAATTGGAAAAAATAATTGGGTAATCTAAATTTATTAAAAAAAAGATATTTTAAAAATCTCAAACTGGAAGTGACTTTACTGGCTGTGGTACTCGCGTGACGTTGTGCAACAACGTACATTTATATAATGAAATGAAACGTAATGAAACGTTCCAAGACACTTCAGAGGAGCCTTCGTGTGACACGGAGGCACATAAGGAGATATTGGGTGGGCTTTTCCATGCAGCCCACCACGTGTTTTTCAGAGCTGGAGGCAGGACCCCCATTGGCTGACAGCAGGGTCTTCTGGCCCCCATCGTTGTCAACAGGTTTTCCCATTGAATGCACTCCTCACCGCCAAGAAACCAGCGGCGGTGGTGCACCGTCAGCAGGATTGGAAGTTCCGGCCAGCATGAACAGCCGGAATGTTCCAGCCATTTGATCAGAATTGTCATGGAGTAAAGTGAGCCGGAATGGTGTAAAGTGAGCCGGAATGGTGTAAAGTGAGCCGGAGGGGTGTAAAGTGAGCCGGAATGGTGTAAAGTGAGCCGGAGGGGTGTAAAGTGAGCCGGAGGGGTGTAAAGTGAGCCGGAATGGTGTAAAGTGAGCCGGAATGGTGTAAAGTGAGCCGGAATGGTGTAAAGTGAGCCGGAGGGGTGTAAAGTGAGCCGGAGGGGTGTAAAGTGAGCCGGAGGGGTGTAAAGTGAGCCGGAATGGTGTAAAGTGAGCCGGAGGGGTGTAAAGTGAGCCGGAATGGTGTACAGTGAGCCGGAGGGGTGTAAAGTGAGCCGGAGGGGTGTAAAGTGAGCCGGAATGGTGTAAAGTGAGCCGGAGGGGTGTAAAGTGAGCCGGAGGGCCGTGGAGTGAGCCGGAGGGGCGTAGGGTGAGCCGGAGGGGCGTAGGGTGAGCCGGAGGGGCGTAGGGTGAGCCGGAGGGGCGTAGGGAGAGAGGGCAATCCACAGCTTGAGCCCAAGGCAACTGAAGGCACGACCACCAGTGGTGGAGCCATTATATTCGGGAACACGCAAGAGGCCAGAATTCGAGGAGCGTAGTTATCTCGGAGGGTTGTGAGGCTGAAGGAGATGACGGATATAAGGTGGGGAATGGCCATGGAGGGAGTTGAAAACAAGGCTGAGAATTTTAATATTGAGGTGTCGCTTGACCAGGAGCCAGAGTGGGTAGAGAGCACCGGGGTTGGAGGTTATCAAGAAATGGTGCAAGTTAAGACACTGGAGGCAGAGTTTTGGATCAACCTGCATTTACAGAGGGTAGAATGTGGGAGAGCAGCCAGGAATGTTTTGGGATCGTTGAGTTTGAAGGTCATGAATGTGGTTTCAGCAAAGTCAGGTGATGCAGCAGAGTGGAAGTAGGTTATTCTCGTGGTGGCGATGGCACCAATGTTCGGTCTGAGGCTATTCTTGGGGTGAAGTGTGACACCAAGATTTCGAACAGACTGGCTTAATCTCGCTGTTGCCAGTGCCCGGCAGCTAGGGAACAGAATTTTGAGTGGGACAGGAGGTAATCTATAAATGACCTTTCTTTTCAATCAGAAATGGTGTTCTCAGATTATCAGAATACGTGAGATATCACAGCTAGAGACAAATTTATTTTCTGATGTTCGAAATGGTAGTTTTAATTAGCAGGAGATCATGGTCTGGAGTGGTATACCTGGCTGATATTTCCACATAGCCTATCATCCTGAATGTACTAAACTCAGTCATGGCCTCTGTGATTGCCTTAGCTAAGGACCATGGATTGAACTTTAGGCAGCTAAAATTACAAACGAAAAGCACTAGCACACAAGTACACAGGAGCACACAAGCTATTAAGGAGGTAAATGGGAGGGCAGCACGGTGGCGCAGTGGGTTAGCCCTGCTGCCTCATGGCGCCGAGGTCCCAGGTTCGATCCCGGCCCTGGGTCACTGTCCATGTGGAGTTTGCACATTCTCCCCGTGTTTGCGTGGATTTTGTCCCCACAACCCAAAGATGTGCAGGGTAGGTGGATTGGCCACACTAAATTGCCCCTCAATTGGAAAAAAAAATGAATTGGGTACTCGAAATTTATTTTTTTTAAAAGGAGGTAAATGGAATATTGTCCTTTATTGCGAGTGGATTGCAGTCCAAGAATAATATTACAATTGTACAGGGATTTGGTGAGACCTCACCTGGGGCGCTGTGTGCAGTTTTGACCTCCATATTTTAAAGAAGGATAAGTTTGCATCGGAGACAGTACAATAAAGGTTCACTAGATTGGTCCATGAGATGAGTGGGTTGTCCTCCAATGAGAGGCTGAGCAAATTGCCTGGAGCTTTGAAGATCTCATTTAAACATTCCGGTTCTGAGGGGGTTTGATAGGGTGGACGCTGAGAGCTTGGGCAGGATTCTCCGAAACAGCGGCTAAGTGTTGACACCAGCGTAAACACCGGAGTGTTTCACACCGGCGTTTCTCGCTGGCTTCAATGGGCCCCATAGCCCAGCGATTCACTTAACCTGAGGGGGGCCAGCAGGGCGCCAGTGTGCTCCACACAGCTCCGGCTGCACGTACCATGGCGGACCCACACAGCGGACGGGCCCCCCCCATTCTCCGCCCCGCGCCGAGCGTTATTTTGCCGTGGAGGCTCGGAGAATCCCGCCCCTTGTTTCTGTTGGTCAGAGAATCTAAAACACGGGGACACCATCTCAGGATTGGGGATGTTGGGGGGGAGGGGTTGGGGGGGTGCAAGGGCAGTGATCAAGATGAAGAGAAACTTCTTCATTCAAAGCGTTGTAAATCTTTGGAATTCTCTACCCCAGAGGGTTGTGGATGCTCTATCAATGAATACATTTAAGGCTAGGTTGGAGAATTTTTTAGATTCAAAGAGAATCAAAGGATATGGGGAGCAGGCCGTTAAGTGGATTTGAAGACGAGGACCAGTCATGATCTTATTGAATGGCAGAGCAGGCTCGAGGGGCCATATGCTTGTCTCCTGTTCCTATTTCATCTGTTTTTGTGTAATCTCATGAATTCATACATTCAGATATTCACATAGACTGACACAACTATGATCAGATTTACTCGGTTAGCACCAATACCACTGTACAGACTTTGAGTTGTAGCATATCTTGCATAACCTCAGGATGTCCCAAAGTTCTCAACAGCCAATAAAATGCTGGTGCAGTCACTGTTGTAATGTGAGAAACACACCAGTAATTTGCGCACAGCAAGATGCCACAAACAACATGATGGCGACTGGAACACTTTTTTTTTTAAAGTAATATTGATTGAGGAATAAATAGTGGCCAGAACACACAATGGACAGCACCTCTGGAATTGCAGCACTCCCTCATGACTGCACTGCAAGACTCTGGTTTGATTCCGACCTCTGGCGACTGTGTGGAGTTTGCACGTTCTCCTCGTGCCTGCGTGGGTTTGCTCCGGTTTCCTCTCACAGTCCAAAGATGTGCAGGTTAGGTGGATTGGCCATGCTAAATTGCCCCTTAGTGGCCAAAGATTAGGTGAGATTGCAAGGAATTGGGCCCAAGTCGGGTGCTCTTTTGGAGGGTTAGTGCAGATTTGATGGACTGAATGGCCTCCTTCTGCGCTGTAGGGATTCTATGAGTCAGTTTTGACTTTGTGCTGAAGTTTCTGGTGTGGGACTTGGTCATTCAGATTACATGGCATGTGCTGTCACTGAGCCATGACTGAGAATGTGAAAATACATATAGATGATACAATGAAATCAATTCACTTCTACTGAGTTTATCGATACCTGATGCACTGTGGCTAGTTAACCCTAATAGCCCAGTGCCAGCAGTGGAGAAAGCAAACACTAGTAAGAAAATCTCCAAGAAAAATGCATGTTCATTTTATAAGACCATAAGACGTAGGAGCAGAATTGGGCCACTCGGCCCATCGAGTCTGCTCCGCCATTCGATCATGGCTGATATTTTTCTCATCCCCATTCTCCTGCCTACTCCCCATAATCCCTGATCCCCTTATTAATCAAGAACCTATCTATCTCTGTCTTAAAGACGCTCAGTGAATTGGCCTCCACAGCCTTCTGCGGCAAAGAGTTCCACAGATTCACCACCCTCTGGTTGAAGAAATTCTTCCTCATCTCTGAGATGGTGTCCTCTGCTTCTAGTTTTTCCTACAAGTGGAAACATCCTCTCCACTCTACTCTATCCAGGCCTCGCAGTATCCTGTAAGTTACAATAAGACCTCCCCCCCCCCCCCCATATCTTTCTAGACTCAGAGTCCTCAACCGTTCCTCATAGGACAAACTGTTCATTCCAGGGATCATTCTTGTGACCCTCCTCTGGACCCTTTCCAAGGCTAGCACATCTTTCCTCAGACACGGGCCCAAAACTGCTCACAATATTCCAAATGGGGTCTGACCAGAGCCTTGTATAGCTTCAGAAGTATATCCCTCATCTTGTATTCTAGCCCTCTCGACATGAATGCTAACATTGCATGGGGCTGGCAGGCCAAGCAGACCAAGGCAGGCCAGCAGCACGGTTCAATTCCTGTACCAGCCTCCCCGAACAGGCGCTGGAATGTGGTGACTGGGGGCTTTTCACAGTTACTTCATTTGAAGCCTACTTGTGACAAGCGATTTTCATTTCATTTCATTTTCATTTGCCTTCCTAACTGCTGATTGAACCTGCACGTTAACCTTAACAGAATCGTGAACGGTCCCTTTGTGCTTCTGATTTCCTAAGCATTTCCCCATTTAGAAAATAGTCCATGCCTCCATTTCTCCTTCCTTTTGAAGCTTATTAAGGTCTCTGAGTCCCATAATTTGTCATCGGTTTTACATTGTTAATTAAATCAACACAATCTAAAGTTATTGGTATGGACATTGTTTAAAAAGTTGCCTGTTTGTGATTTAGAAGTGCTGTGCTGAACTGCAGCAC
The DNA here is from genome assembly GCF_902713615.1 of Scyliorhinus canicula. Classification (NCBI taxonomy): domain Eukaryota; kingdom Metazoa; phylum Chordata; class Chondrichthyes; order Carcharhiniformes; family Scyliorhinidae; genus Scyliorhinus; species Scyliorhinus canicula. The sequence goes on along the minus strand of NC_052147.1, from coordinate 149,206,521 downwards.
ATCAGGTTTGAATGAAATTGCATATTGCTATTGATTTCCACTGCTATGATTCGGGTTCTCTTTGCAAATTTGTTCTATTTTAGAACAGTGAATAAGTCTTCACTACGTTCCGATGCCTATTTCTGCACCTTTCTTCAGAAGCGATTAAGTCATTGGGAAGGAGCAGATCTTGTTATGTTGTGGTAACCACGCAAACCGAGCAACTTTAGTAACATTTGTATTCCTTTACTCTTTCACGGGATGTGGGCGCCGTGAGCAAGGCCAGTATTTGTTGCCCGTCTCTAATTGCCCTTGAACTGAGTGGCCTGATCGGACATTTAATGAGGCATAACTGTGGATGTAGGCCAGACCAGGTAAAAATGGCAGATTTCCTTCCCTGAAGGACATGAGTAAACCGGATGGGTTTTTAGAACAATCGATGATTATTGTCATGGTCACCAGTACTGAGACTAGCTTTTAATTCCAGATTTTTTATTAATTGAATTTAAATTCCACCAGAGGCCATGGTGGGATTTTAACACATGTCCAAATGTCCCCAGAGCATTAGCCTGGGCCTTACCTCTCCTTAACCTCCTCTGTTCCAAGGCGATCAACCCCAGCCTAACCAATCTTTCCTCAGCTGCAATTTTCCAGTCCTGGCATCCTCGTAAATCCCCCTGTGGTGATATGCATCACTGTAAATACACAAGGGGTTAATGTAAATACACGTAGACTAGCTAGACACTAGAGGGAGCGCCAGAGACATGACACACACACATTCAACCAATAGGCCAGTAAGATAGGACACGACCAATGGGCATTCGCGATACACACAGAGGTGACACTACCACAGGGGGGCATTACACCAACCCATATATAAGGACACAGCACACATGATCTTCCTCTTTCCAGTGAAGACACTTAGTGAGTACACAGGGTTGATTTGAAACACATCACAGCCACCACGTGGATTGTAGCAGACTGGTTCGTCAGTCTGAGTAGCTTTAGCAGGATTAACAGGAGAGTCGAATCCAAGTAGGAGAATAGTTAACAGTTTAATAAATGTGTTAAAGCTATCTCCAAGTCTGAACCTTCCTTTGTTAGAGTGCACATAAAGGAAGCAGCTTATGCTACGTCAGGAGCACAACAAAACATGGTACCAAGGAGTGAACTGTTTAAATCCATATAGTTACAACTCAGCGAACAGTGACAACCAGCAATGGCACCCAGACAAGATGATGTTTGAGATTCCAGTTCCAGCTCGGGTACCAAGGCAATCTCAGTGAAAACTGGCGTTGGTTCAGGCAGAGATTCGAGATCTACCTGGTAGCGTCCAACCTAGATGGCGTGGCGGATGCAGAGAAAATAAAGCCCTTACCATCGCGGGTCCAAGAGCAGCTGAAATCTTCTAGACCTTCAAATACTCAAAGGGGCAAAACAAGAGCAACTTCCAGGCAGTCCTGGACAAATTCCAAGAATTCTACGAGGAACATACAAGAAGAATAGGTAAAAGAGGCGCCAAAACTCACCATGAGGTGAAGGTAGGCTTTCCATTGAAGAAATCTGCAGTTTTGGTTGGTGGCCATCTTGGAAAAGGAGCCGCATATGCGCAGTTGAGAAAAAGGCCCCAAGTAAAGGAACAGCGATATGCGCATGCGCAATCGCTTCCTACAACCTACGTCACATGCTTCATGATGTCAGAGGCCCCAGACCATGCCCACTTAAAGGGGAAATATCCCAAAACACAAAAAAAAGATTTTAAAGCCGTAAAACCCAATTCTTTCAGCTGGAACAACAGCACAATGCCTGAAATTCGACCAGTAGCTGAAAGTAACCTCCGCAGAACCCTGCAACAAGCAGTTAGCATGGCCCAAAGAGATGATACAGTCCTTGAAGGCTATGACTCAGACCATGAATTCTTCTTTGGACATCGCGAGCCCAATACCAGCTCCGACACAAAAGTTGATGATATGGTCTTGGAAGACAACGACTCAGACGAAGATTTCACCTTGGGAGGTGGCTAACCCAGTACCAAATCCGAACCTCAACAAGAGGTGTTGTACATTGAAGACCCCGACGACGAGTTCTTAGGATTGGGGAATCCTCAGCCCAGCACTTATGACATCCCGACTCGTGACTGCAGGATTATGCTGCGGCCTGACGCCAAGAGACAGAGAGCGGTACAAGCCCACAGAGAGCGGCCTGCTGCCACACAGAGAGTGGTCCATGCACCACGAAGGGTCCCAGCCTCCACACAGAGAGTGTTCCATGCACCGCAAAGGGTCCCCAACTCCACATAGAGAGTGGTCGACGCACCACGAAGAGTCCCTGACTCCACACACAAAGCGAGACAACTGCACGTCTCCACACAGAAAATGACTCCAGTGACACAAGCCTCCACAGCGAGCTTGTGGACAGACTCCACGATTGAAGGAACGCAAGACTCCAGAGCGCAGTCCTTGCATGAACAAGACCATGAGGGTCTAGCAACCTCCTCTGAGCAACCAGTAGCAGATGATGCAAGTCTGCCACGCTCAAGTGAACAAGAAGAAGATTCTGACAGTCTACCCAGCCCAAGTGAACGACAAGAAGACACTGAGTCTCTACAACTGTATGTGCGAGGAGTGATGACAGCATCCCACTTCCCATACCAGATGTGCAATGTGACAGACCTCAGCTAGTGTGTACAGAGGCACTCGACAATCACAGTGAGACTACTGGTGACTCCGGTGACACCACGTTACTTCAAACCTCATTCGCTCGAGCCTCTCAACAAGAAAATGTATTCCTGAACATTTTGACTCCGACGGGGAGCATCAAGAAACCAAAGCTGACTCAAGTGAACCTGAAATGACTCCAGACGGGGAGCGGCAAGAAACCAAAGCTGATTCAGGTGAACCAGAAAGGGCTCCAGATGGGGAGCATCGACAAACCAAAACTGACTCAGGTGCAACAGACCAGACTCCAGACGGAGAGCATCGACAAGCCAAAGCTGATTCAAGTAAGCTGGACATGACTCCAGACGGGAAGCGCCGCAAACTCAGTGATGGCCGCTCAAGTAAACAGCAGATGCAACAAAGCACGCTGACATGAGTAATTGTGTGAAGGACTCGTATTATCCACAGAGTGTGGTCCTTGAGTGCAGCAAACATGACAGCAAAACCAACCAACGCAACAACAACATCAAAGACAATAACAAGAAGCGTACCAAAGGCAACAACGTCGACAAAAAGCACGACAAAAACAACACCAATGGAACAACGACTGGTACGACAGGGTACAACTCTGCCCATGAGAGACACTGTCACTGCTCAGCTCAGTACAATGACACACCATGGCAGGATGACACAGATTGCATGCATTGCTACCACAAGCATCGGAAGAAAACAAGACTCCAAATCAGACAACAAAGTGATTTGACCACTTCTTGGTTCCTTACACACAGGGACACTGACGGCGTTTACAAAGCAATGCCACCATCAACATCACCACCTCACCAACCAAACAAGAAAGACACTCGACCATAATAATTAATGAATTATGGACTCATGCATATGATTAGGATTTATTGTTTAATGATCACTTATCATAACTCGTACATAGCATCACTTATCTACCTGTTTTTGTTCAGTTTTCTTTAACACTGTACAGAAAATATGTAACACGAAAAAGGGGGGATGTGGTGATATGCATCACTGTAAATACACAAGGGGTTAACATAGACTAGATAGACACTAGAGGGAGCACCAGAGACATGACACACAGACATTCAACCAATAGGCCAGTAAGATAGGACACGATCAATGGGCATTCACGATACACACAGAGGTGACACTACCACAGGAGGGCATTACACCAACCCATATATAAGGACACAGCACACATGATCTTCCTCTTTCCAGTGGAGACACTCGGTGAGTACACAGGGTTGATTTGAAACGCATCACACCCACCACGTGGATTGTAGCAGACTGGTTAGATAGTCTGAGTAGCTATAGCAGGATTAACCGGAGAGTCGAATCCAAGTAGGGGAATTGTTAACAGTTTAATAAATATGTTAAAGCTATCTCCAAGTCTGAACCTTCCTTTGTCAGAGTGCACATCAAGGAAGCAGCTTATGCTACATCAAGAGCATAACAAAACACCCCCCTGAACCCGCTCTAATGCAATTACCCCCTTTCTCTAATGAGGCAACCAGAACAACACACAGTGCTCAAGTTATGGCCTAACTAATGATTTATACAGTCCCAACATAACATCCATGCTCTTGTATTCTATGTCTGGATTAATAAGTGAAAGGATTCCATACTATCATATCACCCATTCACTGATAGGAAAGCTGCTATTAATACCGAGGCACTGTTAATATCTGGGTACTCGAGATATAGCTAGTAAGTTAGGTATTAGCCTTGGTTCAGTGACTGTACCCATGTATTTGACTTTGAAGCTTGTGGGTTTGTATCCCATTCTGGAGATTGAACACGCACGCAGCTTCGGCTGATACCAGTGAAGTATGGGGTACAGTGAAGTTGCACTGTTGGAGGTTTTGTCTTTTAAATGAGACACTAAGCTGAGCCCCTATCTGTTCCTTTGCTATTTGGAAGAAGCGCAGTGGAATTCTCCCCAACATTTATCCCTCAACCAACATGGATTATTTGCGTTGCTGTTTGTGGGATGATGAACCATTTGGCTGACAGGTTTCCTCCATCGCTGCACTTCAGTGGCAATGTTTGTTCCCGAAATGAGTTGTACATCTGCCCAAGGTGCTTTATTCAGGATTTTCTTGTGGCCTTTAAAAAAAAATATTTCATCTTAAAACCTCACTGGGAGAATGGAAAGGCTGGTAAAAGGCAGGGCCATTTGGAGAAATCTGAGAAATGTTGTGGTTTTAACTCCTGCAGATATGTCACACAGTAGCATTACACACCCTCATCTATTCAATGAGATGTTTATACTACAGCCTGAAATGTATGCACTGTACAGTGAAAAGGATTGGCCATGTTGATTATAAAACTTGTGTAATGTCATGCAATTTATTTTCTAAAAACGATTCGACTTGAGTATGTTTTTAAAAAAAGCATTTTAAAAAAGTTAAATAGTATGAAAGTTAAAACATGATGAAATGTAGGGCAGCATGGTGATGCAGTGGATTAGCCCTGCTGCCTCATGGCGCCGAGGTCCCAGGTTCGATCCCGGCTCTGGGTCACTGTCCGTGTGGAGTTTGCAGATTCTCCCTGTGTTTGTGTGGGTTTCACCCCCACAACTCAAAGATGTGCAGGGTAGGTGGATTGGCCACACTAAATTGCTCCTTAATTGGAAAAAATTAATTGGGTACTCGAAATTTATTTTTTAAAAACCATGATGAAATTTTCATATTATTTCTATTTCCGAGGATATTTTATATACACCATCATGGATGGGCATTTAAAGGTGATTTTTATGGATGGCACTGATTTGAAGAAGGACGCAATCGGCAAGGGCTTTCTAGTGGCTACATAGCTGATATTAGTAGTCATCATTGTGACTCTCCTGGCCCTGAGAATTCTGGCCCTGAGAATTGTATTTGGATGCTGGTGACATATCAAAGTAAGGTCACTGTACTCAAAGTCGTGATGTAAACTTAAGGAATGAGTAAACCGGCACAGAATATTTTAAAGGTAAAAGATGCATGATAAGCGAGGAACTGTGCTGTACGGCTGACCATCAGTGGCCTCCAAAAGTAATAGAATGTGACCTGGAAGAAATGACATCACTGAAGTCCTAACCTAATGTGGTGAACGTAATATATAGATGTATATATGTTAATTCACACTGTCTTTGTAAGTGCAGTAGCGCTATCCTACCACTAGGGGAGTAGCGCTGGGAGCACTCAGGAACTTGTACTGGGCTCCACCCTTGGCTCTGCCCACGACTCCTCCCCCTAGTGCAGCTGTATAAATACCCTTGTCCACAGTCAGCCTGAGTTCACCAACGGGTAACAGGCTGTCTCTGAAGTAAGTCGATTAAAGCCTAGATTCACATCGGAAACACGTGTCTGGTGAATTGATAGTTCCATCACCTAACATGTTTTGTTGAGAGCAATAAACCTACTGGAGGAAAGAAAGGTGGGAGGCTCAAATGGTAATGTCCTATGGTGCAGTTAAGACCATAAGACCATAAGAGATAGGAGTGGAAGTAAGGCCATTCGGCCCATCGAGTCCACTCCACCATTCAATCATGGCTGATGGGCATTTCAACTCCACCTACCAGCATTCTCCCCGTAGCCCTTAATTCCTCACGACATCAAGAATTTATCTATCTCTGCCTTGAAGCCATTTAGCGTCCCGGCCTCCACTGCACTCCGCGGCAATGAATTCCACAGGCCCACCACTCTCTGGTTGAAGAAATGTCTCCGCATTTCTGTTCTGAATTTACCCCCTCTAATTCTAAGGCTGTGCCCACGGGTCCTCGTCTCCTCGCCTAACGGAAACAGTTTCTTAGCGTCCACCCTTTCTAAGCCATGTATTATCTTGTAAGTTTCTATTAGATCGCCCCTTAACCTTCTAAACTCCAATGAATACAATCCCAGGATCCTCAGCCGTTCATCATATGTTAGACCCGCCATTCCAGGGATCATCCGTGTGAATCTCCGCTGGACACGCTCCAGTGCCAGTATGTCCTTCCTGAGATGTGGGGCCCAAAACTGGACACAGTACTCCAAATGGGGCCTAACCAGAGCCTTATAAAGGCTCAGTAGCACATCGCTGCTTTTATATTCCAACCCTCTTGAGATAAATGACAACATTGCATTCGCTTTCTTAATCACAGATTCAACCTGCATGTTTACCTTTAGGGAATCCTCGACTAGCACTCCCAGATCCCTTTGTACTTTGGCATTATGAATTTTCTCACCGTTTAGAAAGTAGTCTATGCTTGGATTCTTTTTTCCAAAGTGCAAGACCTCACATTTTCTCACGTTGAATTGCATCAGCCATTTCCTGCACCACTCTCCCAAACTGTCTAGATCCTTCTGCAGCCTCCCTACTTCCTCAGCACTACTACTAGTTAGTTATAACTAACTAGCTCTGGAGAGGACGTTTGATCTGGTGGTGCCAACTAAAAATAAAATGATGTTCGTAAACTTGTGCATATCTGTTAAGTGGTGCCATGCAGGGTTTTACAGAAAATTTTCTAGTTTAGCATTACCAGTTTTGAGCAAGTAGTCGCTTGGTCGTAAAGAACCTGAGTATTGCTGAGAAAAAAAGAGATACGATGTCAAAACTTTTCATCTTGTGCTCACCAGGACAGATGCATGAATACCAAATTTCAAAGGGAGCAACAATTTATATTGCACGAGAAAAGAGTGCTAATTGATTGGCAAAGTAGCACAGATTGGTCAAAGCACTTCCTTTCTGGAGTTAGATAAAAGCATGGGGGGGGGAGAGAAATAGTTCCCTGGTGCATTCTCCATGGCAACATCTTGACTAATCAAAGCTGACTGGCCAATTGGCACCCTTTTCTCACCCAGTATAAATTGTTGGTCCATTTTTTTTCTGGGGGTCGTGAATCTTTGGAACTCCCTCAGAAGGCAGTGGAAGCCGAATCTTTGATTATTTTCAAGGCAGAGCTAGATAGCTTCTTGATGAACAAGGGGCGATAGATGGGAGGTTACAATCAGATCAGCCATGATCTTAATGAATGGCCTGCTTCTGCTCTAGCTTGTATCTTTGCATGTATGTTCAAGATCTTCAAGCACTCAAGGAGACCATTCAGCCCATTGTGTTAGTGCAAGCTTAGGGCAGCATGGTGTCGCACTGGTTAGCACTGCTGCCTCACAGCGCCGAAGACATGGATTCGAACGTGGCCCCGGGTCACTGTCCGTGTGGAGTTTGCACATTCTCCTGGTGTATGCGTGGGTCACACCCCCACAACCCAAAGATGTACAGGGTAGGTGGATTGGCCACGCTAAATTGCCCTTTAATTGGGAGTAAAAAATAATTGGGCACTTCAAATTTATTTTAAAAAGCATTAGGGCAAGTTCTTTAAAAGAGCTCTAATAACTCCCATATCCCTCTAGTCCCATAGCCTGACAAGTTTTTTTACTTTTCAAATATCCAATTCCTTTTTGAAAAGGATTATTTAATCTGCAAACTCCAGCCTTTTGGACAGTGCATGCCAGATAGTGATAATTTGCGGTGTTTAAAAAGGAAATGCAACTTCCCCTGATACATTTGACAATGATCTGAAATCTGGGTCCTCTGGTTATCAGCTCTCTTGTCAGTACTTCCTATTATCTCTATTAAAGTCCTTTAATATTCATGAACAAGCCTATTAAATCTCTTTGTAATATGAGAAAGAATTCAAAAAGGGTAGTAGTTCAATGTTATTAATCTGACAGCAAAGTGTCACCAATGAAGTTTAATGGTCTCTTTATTTTTACTGATACATTTGGATCTGGCTTCGGAATACCTACTGGTATTTAAAATCAGTTTGTGTCATTACATAAAATACAAGAATTATAAACTTTGTGTGGAAAGAAACTTCTTTGCTTCCCACAAATATATCCTGTCTGTCATTTAGACCTAGAAACTGTGGGGCGACATAAGCTGTTTGGCAATGTTCACTGCCATGTGAAGTGTGCATACATCAACGTATACTCTACACTTGGGTTAGTCATACTAATGTGACAATACAAGAAATGGGAATCGAGTGTCTTATTTTGATTCTGAATCAGCCAAAGCATCCCTGATGTAAATTAGGGTAAAGGCATTAAGCAGTAATACGTAACAAAAATCCATGGGCCGGCCACTGATTACGACAACAGGTTTGCAAAGTCTATTGAACAGAATTGTAAGTTTGGTTCCAAGTATAATTTGCATATTCTGTAATCAATCTTTGCGAAGTTGAAGATTTTTTTATTGGTTTATGACACATTCGCAATTGACGAGCAATTCAAAAGCAAGCAGGTTGAGAGTGACAGTCAGGGGTGATCTTTCATCTTTGGAAAAGGTATGTGGTAGTGGTAATTAGCAATTGAATCGAAGATCTGCCAGAGTCAACATTCCTATCTCTGCAGTAAGCATCAGTTAGTGTGTGCGCAGTAATCATGTCCAAAACATTTTTCTGAGGTGACGAGGTCAGCAAGAGCAATGGGAGTAAATAATTGTTGTGGCTGGTCTGTATTTGTCAATCTAGTACTGTACCATCTTTTATATGAACACTTGTGTTTGTTATATTTTATCATTGTATATCAGGGAAAATAATATTGTACTGGATCTCATCATGGCATAAAGAGAATGTGTTTCCTAGATTTCCCTGCACTCAAATTGTGCACACGCACTGTGTACTCCGCCTACAGTTCTGTGGCACCTATTGGACCAGTCCAACCTTACCAGTCCAATGGTATGTAAACATTCTCACACAAATGAACCTGTGTGCTTATTTTCAGCGACTGATGCAAGAGGACACCAAGGTCACACTGAGTATCCACCTCTCTCAATTTACACCCATTCAAATAATAATCTGCCTTTCTATATTTGCTACCGAAGAGGATTATCCACATTATACTGCATCTGCCATGCATGTGCCCACCCACTCTCCTTGCCCAAATTCCACTGAAGCATCTCTGCATCCTCCTCACAGCTCATGCTCTCACCCAACTTTGTACCATCTGCTAATTTAGAGATAATACATTTATTTCCCTCGCCAAAATCATTAATATATTACGTGAACAGTCGGGGTCCTGGCACAGATCTCGGCGGTACCCCACTAGTAACTGCCTGCAAATCAGAAAAAGACCCATTTATTCCAACCTTTTGCTTCCTGTCTGCTAACCAGCTTTCTATCCATCTCAAGACACTACCTGCAATCCCATGTGCTTTAACTTTACATATTAATCTGCTTTGTGAGACCTTGTCGAAAGCCTTCTGAAAGTTCAATGTTTAGAACATAGAACAGTGCAGCACAGTACAGGCCATTTGGCCCACGATGTTGTGCCGACCATTTATCCTAATCTAAGGTCAACCTAACCTACGCCCCTTCAATTTACTGCTGTCCATGTGCCTGTCCAAGAGTCCCTTAAATGTCCCTAATGACTCTGACTCCATCACCCCAGCTGGCAGTGCATTCCACACACCCACCACTCTCTGTGTAAAGAACCTACCTCTGACATCTCCCCTATAGCTTTCTCCAATCACCTTAAAATTATGTCCCCTCGTGACAGCCATTTCCACCCTGGGGAAAAGTCTCTGGCTATCCATTCTATCCATGCCTCTCATCACCATATACACCTCTATCAAGTCACCTCTCTTCCTTCTTCGCTCCAGTGAGAAAAGCCCTAGCTCCCTCAACCTTTCTTCATAGGACATGTCCTCCAGTCCAGGCGGCATCCTAGTAAATCTCCTCTGCACCCTCTCCAAAGCATCCACATCCTTCCTATAATGCGGCGACCAGAACGGGACACAATATTCCAAGGGGTTGTTTAGCTCACTGGGCTAATCGCTGGCTTTGAAGGCAGACCAAGGCAAGCTGGCAGCATGGTTCGATTCCCGTAACAGCCTCCCCGAACAGGCGCCGGAATGTGGCGACTAGGGACTTTTCACAGTAACTAGGGGCTGGTTTAGCACACTGGGCTAAATCGCTGGCTTTTAAAGCAGACCAAGGCAGGCCAGCAGCACGGTTCGATTCCTGTACCAGCCTCCCCGAACAGGCGCCGGAAAGTGGCGACTAGGGGCTTTTCACAGTAACTTCATTGAAGCCTACTCGTGACAATAAGTGATTTTCATTTGATTTCAAGTGTGGTATAACCAGGGTTTTATAAAGCTGCAGCAAAACCTTGCGGCTCTGAAACTCAATCCCCCTGTTAATAAAAGCCAACACACCTTCTTAATAACCCTATCAACCTGGGTGGCAATTTTGAGGGACCTATGTACACGGACCCCAAGATCCCTCTGTTCCTCCACACTTCCAAGAATCCTGCCTTTAACCCTGTATTCAGCATTCAAATTTTACCTTAAAAAATGAATCACTTCACATTTATTTATGTTGAACTCCATCTGCCACTTCTCAGCCCAGCTCTGCATCCTGTCAATGTCCTGTTGTAACCACAACAGCCCTCAACACTATCTGCAACTCCACCAGCCTTCGCGTCATTGGCAAACTTACGAACCCAACCTTCCACTTCCTCATCCAAGTAATTTATAAAAACCACAAAGGGCAGAGGTCCCAGAACAGATCCCTGCGGGACATCACTGGTCACCGACCTCCAGGCGGAATACTTTCCATCCACTACCACTCGCTGTCTTCTTTCGGCCAGCCAATTCTGAATCCAGACAGCCAAATTCCCTGTACCCATGCCCCCTAACTTTCTGAGTGGGCCTACCGTTTAGCTAGATGTTCCCGTTTTTGAGTCCACACTGAATTTTAACCTTTGTTAATTTTATAGAATAAAGAAGATTAGCTTTATTTACTAACTTTATTAACAACGTGTTTTGACTACCTTTTTGTGATAAAGTTACCACAAAGTCGGGGGCAGCACGGTGGCGCAGTGATTAGCACTGCTGCCTCATGGCGCAGAAATGCCAGGTTCGATCCCGGCTCTGGGTCACTGTCCGTGTGGAGTTTGCACATTCTCCCCATGTCTGCGTGGGTTTCACCCCCACAACCCAAAGATGTGCAAGGTAGGTGGATTGGCCACACTAAATTGCCCCTTAATTGGAAAAAGAAATGAATTGGGTACTCTAAATTTATTTTTTTTAAAGTTACCACAAAGTCAGTTAAGCACTTTTGAACCATGGTCACTGCTAGAATCTGGAAAATGTAGTAGCCAAATTTTACTTGGTATGGTTCCACATACGGCTGTAAGAATTGACCAGACAATCTTTGTTTGTCCTGATTGAGGGATACCCTGTGGAAAACTGCTCTTCTCACATTCAAATAGTGCCAAGGCATCTTTAATCTGAAAGGGCTGAAGGGGTTTCAGTGTAATGGCTCATCCAAAAGACACCGTCAACAATGTTGTCCTCCCTTAATTCTGCACTAGAGTGGTGAGCAAGAAGAGGACTCAGCACCTTACTCTCATGACCACGTGTCTGTCCTTGGCCAACTTGCAATGCTCTAGTGAAGCCCAGCACAAGCTGGAGGCGGCATCTCATCTGTCGGTTGGGCACGTTGCAGCCTTTGGGACTTGACGTTGAGTTCGACAGTTTTAGAGTTTGACCTTTCTCCTCCATCTTAAACCTCCCTTTCTTTTTTCCTTTTTCTTGTTGAAAACATTTTTATTTGGTTTTTAATATTTTTACATTTTATACATAAAACAAAACATCAAGAACAATAAACGCCCTCCCCCCATTCCACCAACCAATACCCCAATAACAAACCTCCCCCCCCCAATCCCCTTAGCAGCTGACGGCAACCAACTCTTTAAAGTGTAGAATAAACAGACACCAAGTCTTGCGGAATCCCTCCGTTGCCCCCCTCAAAGCAAACTTAATCTTCTCCAAATTCAGGAACTCCAAGTCCCCAAGCCGCAGTGAGGCACAGGGTGGAGAAGCTGATCTCTACCCCAAAAGGACACGGTGCACAAAACCCTCACGGCACTGTGTCATTCTAAGATCAAAAGATATTTACGGATAAGGGAAGCCACTTGGTCCACCTTAATGCATTCATCCAGAACAACCCTATCCTTTCATTATGCTGCATTTAGTTCTTTCTTCAACAATTTCGAGGTTTTTGTTTCCACCATTCTGCTTGGAAGTCCATTCCAAACTTTTGATCACTTGCGATTGTCGAAGTTAAAACACCCCCAATATCACTTGCATTAGTTTGAACGAGTGTTGCCTTGTCTCACACTAATAATATTTTGGTTTTCCTTTCAATAACCTTTATCTTATGCTCCTCTATAAGATCAGCTCTCACATGACATTTCTCTAAGATTAAAAGTGTTTTCTCTTCAATTTTTCCTCTCAAAATCAGACTGCTGATACCAAAGATCAGCTTTTGGAGCATTACTATAAATCTGGTATCCTCTACACCAAAAGGTGGGTGTGTTAATTTGAGCTTTCAGGGCTGAGAGGCTTTCGCTAGATAAGATATGGTTAGGGCAGCACGGTGGTGCAGTGGTTAGCATTGCTGCCACTTGGCGCTGAGGTCCCAGGTTCGATCCCAGCCCTGGGTCACTGTCCGTGTGGAGTTTGCACATTCTCCCCATGTTTCGTCCCCACAACCAAAAAGATGTGCAGAGTAAGTGGATTGGCCACGCTAAATTGCCCATTAATTGGAAAAAATGAATGGGCACTCTAAATTTTAATAAAAAGAAAAGATATGGTTATTCTGGAATATGAAACAAAGGTGAAAAAATAGATTTGAGGTATGAAGTCGCCTACTCCTTTTCCTATTAATTCTGTACTGCCTCCTTCAGTTCCACCGCCTCATTTAAATTGGTGCTCATCTGCAACCTTGCCCATTTCATGTGAGCTTCTCAATCCAATTTATGGATGTAAATTAGGAGCAGTAGTGTCCCGACACTGAACTGAGAAATAGCTCCGTCACGATCCTGGCTTGTGAATGTAGATAGTGGACAGGCTCTGGGGAGGTAGGAGGTGAGTACTTGCCACAGAATTCCCAGTCTCTGACCTCCTCTTGTAGCTACAGTATTTACATAGAATCCCTACAGTGCAGAAGGCCATTCAGCCCATCAGGTCTGTACCAACTCTCTGAAAGAGCACCTGAGCGAGCTCCAACCTCCTCCCATCCACCCTGCCCTCCCTATCCTCGTAATCTAACCTCCGCATGCCTGGACATGAAGAGACATTTTAGCACAGACAATACACCTAATCTTTTTAAAAAATAAATTTAGAGTATTTAGAGGGGCAGCAGGGTAGCATGGTGGTTAGCATAAATGCTTCACAGCTCCAGGGTCCCAGGTTCGATTCCCGGCTGGGTCACTGTCTGTGTGGAGTCTGCACGTCCTCCCCCTGTGTGCGTGGGTTTCCTCCGGGTGCTCCGGTTTCCTCCCACAGTCCAAAGATGTGCGGGTTAGGTGGATTGGCCATGCTAAATTGCCCGTAGTGTCCTAATAAAAGTAAGGTTAAGGGGGGGTTGTTGGGTTACGGGTATAGGGTGGATACGTGGGTTTGAGTAGGGTGATCATGGCTCGGCACAACATTGAGGGCCGAAGGGCCTGTTCTGTGCTGTACTGTTCTATGTTCTATGTTCTATGTTCTAGTACCCAATTATTTTTTTCCAATTAAGGCGCAACTTAGCATGGCCAATCCACCTACCCTGCACATCTTTGGGTTGTTGGGTTGAGACCCACGCAGACATGGGGAGAATGTGCAAACTCCACATAGACCGTTACCTGGGGCCGGGATCGAACCCGGGTCCTCGGTGCCATGAGGCAGCAGTGCTACCCACTGTGCCACCATGCCACCCCAATACACCAATCTGCACATCTTTGGACTGTGGGTGGAAACTGGAGCATCCGGAGGAAATTCACGCAGACACTAGAAGAACGTGTAACCTCACCACAGACAGTGACCCAAGGCCGGAATTGAACCCGGGTATCTCTTGCTATGAAGCAGCAGTGCTAACCACCATGCCACCCAGTTCCATTTCTGGTCAATGGTAACCCCCAGGTTGCTGATAGAAAAATAAATTTAAAACCAAATTAGAAACTAATTAAATTAAATAAAGATGGAGGGTCAGGTGATGTGTTGTTCCTGCATGATGTGGGAGCTGGCAAATCCCAGGGTGGTTCCCAGTGACCACGTCTGTCATAAGTGTTGGTTGCTTGAGGAACTCTGGCTCAGTGTCGATGAGCTGGATTCTGAGCTTCAGACGCTGCGTCACATCAGGGAGGGGGAGAGGCACTGTTTCAGGAGGCAGTCACACCCCTTGGATTCAATACCATGAATCCGGCCAGTGGTCAGGACAGGAGGGTGTGGCTACGAGTAAGACATGTAGAGGGATTCAGGGCGTAGAGTTGCAGGAGCCTCAGCCTTGAACTTGTCCAACAAGTTTGAGATTCTTGCTCCCTGTGTGGATGGCAATGGGGACTGCAGGGAGGATGAGCAAACTGACCACAGAACCGTGCATTACTACCTGAGCCATGAGCTAGTTGTCACATGGTCGATAAGATTAAACAGGTTGTTTGCTCAAAGATTATGTGGGAGGAATGGGTTTGAATTCATTGGACATTGACACTAGTACTGGGAAAGAGGGGACCTGTTCCGATGGGACAGTCTTAATCTGAATCATGCTGCGATCAGAGTCCTGGCGAATCACTTGACTAGGGCTGTAGAAGGGCAGCACGGTGGCACAGTGGTTAACACAGTCTCACGCCGCCGAGGTCCCAGGTTCGATCCCGGCTCTGGGTCACTGGCCGTCTGGAGTTTGCACATTCTCTCCGTATTTGTGTGGGTTTTGCCCCCACAACCCAAAGGTGTGCAGGGTAGGTGGATTGGCCACACTAAATTGCCCTTTAATTGGAAAAAATGAATTGGGTACTCTAAATTTATTTTAAAAACTTGGGCTGGAGATAAACTAAATTTGGGGCTTCAAACTAAATTGTGGTGGGCTCAGTTGTATGGAGAATTAGAAAATCAAAGTTAAATGAATGCAGGTTAATGACGAGGACTTTAAATGAGTTAAAGAAGCTGAGGGCTCAGGAGAGGTTAGTAAAGTTTTCAGACCACATAATAGAACAGAGATTTTGTAGGTTGTAAGAATCTAACTTCAGGCAGAGCATAAAAGGTAACAAATATGGGAAGGGAGGTGGTCAATGCTGCAGGACTGAGAGCGTTGTACCTAAATGCGCACAGTATACGGAACAAGGTAAATGAGCTTGTTGCGCACATTGAAATTGGCTGGTATGATGTTGTGGGCATCACAGAGATGTGGCTGCAAGGGGATCAGGGATGGGATCTAAATATCCAAGGATGTGTGTCCTATGGAAAGGACAGGCAGATGGGCAAAGGGGGTCGGGTTGCATTGTTAGTAAGAAATTAGGTTAAATTGATAGCAAGATGCGATGTAGGATCAGAAAGCATAGAATGTGTGTGGGTAAAGTTGAGGAATCGCAAAGGTAAAAAGAACCTGATGGGAGTTTTATACAGGCCCCCAAGCAGTAGTCAGGATGTGGGGCAGAAATAAATCGGGAGATAGAAAAGGCACATAAGGGCAATATTACAATAATCATGGGGGAACTTCAATATGCAGGTGGACTGGGAAAAACGGGTTGGTAGTGGATCCCAAGAAAAGGAATTTGTGGAATATCTTAAGAGATGGCTTTTTGGAGCAGCTTCTGACAGAGCCCACTAGGGAACAGGCAATTCTGGATTTGGTGATGTGTAATGAGGCAGACTTGATTAGGAAACTTAAAGTGAAGGTACCCTTAGGGAGCAATGACCACAATATGATAGAATTTACCCTGCAGTTTGAGAGGGAGAAGCTTGAATCAGATATAATGGTATTACAATTAAATAAGGGTAACTACAAAGACATGAGGGAGGACTGGCCAGAGTTGATTGGAAGGGGAGTCGGGCAGGGAAAACAGTGGAACAGCAATAGCAGGAGTTTTTGGGGGTTATTAGGGAGGCACAACACAAATTCATCCCAAGGAGGAGGAAACATGCTAAAGGGAGGACGAGGCATCCATGGCTGACGAGGGAAATCAAGGACAACATAAAAGCTAAGGAAAAAAGCGTACAAAGTGGTCAGGATTAGTGGGAAGCCAGAGAATTGGGAAGCCTTTAAAAGTGAGCAGAGGACAACTAAAAAAGTAGTAAGGGGGCGAGAAGATGGAATATGGGTGTAAGATGGTTGGTGATATAAAAGAAGATGGGAAGAGGTTTTTTTCAACATACAAAAGATAAGATAGAGGCAAGAATAGACATTGGACCACTGGAAAATGAGGCTGGAGAAGTAATAATAGGAAACAAAGAAATGGCAGAGGGACTGAATAGTTACTTTCCAACAGTCTTCATAGTGGAAGACACCAGTGGGATTACAGAACTCCAGGAGAATCAGGGGCAGACATGAGTGTAGTGGCCATCATTAAGGAAAAGGTTCTGGGGAAATTGAAAGGTCTGAAAATGGATAAATTTGCTGGATGGACTACACCCAGGGTTCTAAAGGAGCGAGTTGAGGAGATTATGGAGGAATTGGTGGTAATCTTTCAGGAATAACTGGAGGCAGGGAAGGTCCCAGAAGACTGGAAAATGGCTAATGTAACATCGCTGTTTAAGACGTGAGGGAGGCAGATGACAGGAAATTATAGGCTGGTTAGACTGACTTCAGTCATTGGTAAGATTTTAGAGTCCATTATTAAAGATGAGATT
Source organism: Scyliorhinus canicula (assembly GCF_902713615.1). NCBI lineage: Eukaryota > Metazoa > Chordata > Chondrichthyes > Carcharhiniformes > Scyliorhinidae > Scyliorhinus > Scyliorhinus canicula. The sequence continues at coordinate 149,189,227 of NC_052147.1, read as the reverse complement.
GCGGAGTATTTGGAAGTGCATGGTAAAATAGGACTGAGTCAGCATGGCTCTGCCAAGAGGATGTCATGCCTGACAAATCTGTTAGAATTCTTTGAGGTAACAAGGATATTAGACAAAGGAGAACCTGTGGACATGATCTATTTTGAGCTCCAGAAGGCCTTTGACAAGGTGACATATAGGAGGTTGTTAAAGAAGTTAAGAACCCATGGTGTTAAGGGTAAGGTCCTGGCATGGATAGAGGATTGGCTGACTGGCAAAAGGCAGGGAGTGGGGATAAAGGGGTCTTTTTCAGGATGGCAGCCGGTGACTAGTGGTGTGCCTAAGGGGTCTGTGATGGGACCACAACTTTTCACAATATGCATTAATGATCTGGAAGAAGGAACTGAAGGCACTGTTGCTAAATTTGCAGATTATATAAAGATATGCAGAGAGACGGGTACTATTGAGGAGCGGGGGGCTGCGGAAGGACTTGGTTAGGCTAGGAAAGTGGGAAAAGAGGTGGCAGATGGAATACAATGTGGAAAAATGTGAGATTATGCACTTTGGAAGGAAGAATCGAGGCATAAACTATTTACTAAATGGAGAAATGCTTCAGAAATCGGAGACTCAAAGCGATATTGGGAGTCCTTGTTCAAGATTCTCTTAAGGTTAACGTGCCAGTTCAGTCGGTAGTTAGTAAGGCAATGTCAATGTTAGCATTCATATCGAGAGGGCTGTAATATAAGAGCAGGGATGTACAATGAGGCTGTATAAGGCTCTGGTCTGACCCCATTTGGAGCCTTGTGAGCAGTTTTGGGCCCCGTTTCTGCGGAAGGATGTCCAGAGGAGGTTCACAAGAATAATCACTGGAACGAAGAGCTCGTCACAAGAGGAGTGGGTGAGGACTTATTAAAACTTACAGGATATTGTGAGGCCTGGGTGGAGTGGACATGGAGAGGATGTTCCCAGTAGTAGGTAAAACTAGACCCAGAGGACACAGCCTCATATAGAAGAGATGATCCTTTAAAACTAAGAGGAGGAATTTCTTCAGCCAGAGAGCAATGAATCTGTGGAACTCTTTGCTGCAGAAGGCTGTGGAGGCCAAATCACTGCACTCTTTAAGACAGAGAGATAGGTTCTTGATTAATAAGAGGTTCAGGGGTTATGGGGAGAAGGCAGAAGAATGGGGGTGAGAAACATATAAGCCATGATTGAATGGCGGAGCAGACTCAGTGGGTCGAGTGGCCCAATTCTCTCTTTTTTTTAATTTAGAGAACCCAGTTACTTGTTTTTTTCCAATTAAGGGGCAACTTAGCATGGCCAATCTACCTAACCTGCACATTTTTGGTTTGTGGGGGTGAAACCCGCAGGCACGGGGAGAATGTGCAAACTCTAAACGAACAGTGACCCAGGGCCGGGATTCGATCCCGGATCCTCAGTGCCGTAGACAGCAGTGCTAACCACTGTGCCACGTGCAGCCTCGAGAGTGGTCTAATTCTGCCCCCATGTCTTATGGTCTTATTCAACACTTGGAATATTGTGTCCAATTCTGCTTGCCTCATTATAGGAAAGATGTGGATGTTTGGAGAGGGTGCAGAAGAAAATTACCAGGATGCTGCATGGTCTGGAGGACATGCCTTACAAAGAAAGGTTGAGGGAGCAAGGGCGTTTCTCAATGGAACAAAGAAGAGGTGACTTGAAATAGGTGCACAAGGTGATGAGAGGCATGGATAGAGTGGATAGCGAGAGACCTTTCTCCAGCATGGAAATGGCTGTCACGAGGGGGCATAATTTTAAGGTGATTGGAGGAAGGGATAGGGGAGATGTCAGAGGTAGGTTCTTTACACAGAGAATGGTGGAGGAGTCAGAGTCATTAGGGACATTTAAGTGACTCTTGAACAGACACATGGACAGCAGTAAATTGAAGGGGTGTGGGTTAGGGTGATCATAGATTAAGATAAATGGTCGGTACAACATCGTGGGCCAAAGGGCCTGTACTGTACTGTTCTTCTAACAATGGTTAGATTCTCTTGTTGGAGATGCCCATTTCCTGGCACTTGTGTGGTACGAATGGTAAGTGCGACTTGTCAGCCCAAACCTGGATATTTATCCAGATCTTGGCCAGTTGGAAGTGGTTACTGCAGGCTGTTGAGATGCGAGGGAGGGAGAATTGAACGTGGGATGCTCTTGGGCCCGATGGTCCAATCACCGAGTATTACCGAGCGGGAATCGGCCAATGGAAACCGGCAGTCCATGTCCTCGCGCCCAATGGGGGAGCGGGGCAGGTACGGCGCGCTGTCCAATGGGCAGCCGGGTGGCGATGGCGCTGGCCAATCAGGAGCGAGACCGGGGCGCCGCGCGGACCAATCAGGAGCGAGGCCGGGGAGCCGCGCGGACCAATAGGGAGGCGGTTCGGGCTGTGGCGGCCGAGTGGCGGCGAGAAGATGGCGGAGCAGCGCGCTGTGCGAAAGCGGAGCGGGGACGCCGAGTCGGAGCGAGCAGGTGAGGCTGAGCTGGCACGGTGAAGGGGGTGGGGGGCACCAGCGAACCAACCGAGGCCATTTCTGTGAGAAAACCGGGGCTGGGGATGCCGGTGGACCGTGTGTGCGCGGCGGCAGCCGTTACCGGCTCCCAGATGCTGTGCGGCGCCAGCAACTCCGGCGCAAAAAATAATAAAAATATACCGTTTGCGGCGTAAAATGCAACAAAGGGTGCAATGTAAAATGCATAAATGGGTGCACTGATGCCTGTGCACGGAGTACTGGGAGATGCCGAAAGGAAAAAAACTCCATCCTGTGGAGCTTTTTAAATATATTGCAAGCCTGCTTTACGCGGTAATATCGTTATGGTCTTTGCAGGAGGAGAGGGGAAGTTTGAATTGTCTTGTCTATTTTTTTTACACATTGGCACTGCCCCGAGTGAATGGCCAGATTGCTCAGGGATGTGGATGAAGCGAGGTGGGATCTCCCTCCTTACGCTCATCGCCGCCGCACTTGTCATTGGTGATCACTGGGAGGAACGAAGTGACCAGCGAAGAACTCCTCCATTCACCATCACTGGTCCAAAGACCTCCGGCACATCCGAATGTCCCTCCTCCCCAGCCCTCACTGCACATTTTACCCGAGCTCGCTTGTGCAAATGCATTTGGTATTTTGTTTCCCCACTTGGGTTGCGCTTCCATCTGTCTCTCTCCTTTTCTCTCGCCCCCATTTTTAAATTGGTTTTCATGGCTGTGTGATCACCATCAATGGTCTGTTCCCAAAGCAAGTTCTGCTTCGGTGCTTCCTTCTCTAAACCGCGCATGTCTTCAGTGTTGTCGTCCCCCCCCCCCCCCCCCCCCTTTAATTCCCCCTGATCTCTTTCCACCTGTCTCTCTTTTTAAAACAAATATTTTAATTAAAGTTTGCATTTTTACACTGTCCAAGAAATGGATTAAAAGGGTTTAATTTACACATTGTTTCCACATGTCCTTCTGACACTTGTGTCAACATCTCCTCCCAGCACGTGCCCAATCCAATTTCCTTACCCTTTCTTGATAACATTTAACTGTGTCGGCAGCATTAGCTTGGGGTAAAAAGTAATATGACAGTTGTGGTTGTTTATCAGTCGAAAGAGAACAAAGCTGACCTTTCGGCTGGGACCTTTTTGGCTTGTCTGTTTTATTTTCTCTGCCTCCCATTTGAATGTTTTTGGTTGTGATAGTGGTCCTTGATGCTCATTTCCGCTGAGTATACATGGTGTATGTATGAGTGTGTATATATTTGTTTCCCTCCTTCACTTCCAACTACATAATGGATCTCTTTCAGTTGCTGCGGGGTATGATGAGACCAGTTCTAGGTTCTTCAAGGGCAGCAGGGTGATGGATGGTTGGTTTGTTAGTCCCTGTCTGTTATTTTTGGCTCTCATGCCATTCTTCAGGGAAAGGCACCCCTGACGCTCAATGCATTCTGCCCTTCCACTATTTGTACTCCGAATCATCTTCATCTTATTCTATCGATTTGGATGTTGCATTTCTCTTGCTATTTTCCATTCTTCACGGCCTGAAAAGCAAGGTGTAAATGTGCATTTAATGAAATAGTTAGCGCTGATAGTTATCTTCGTTGATCTGCATGTTTCACCGTGCTACCTTGGTAAGAAGCTTTTTGTAAACCAGTTCAATTGGCATTGAAGGTTGCAAGTGAAAACTATTTTGAGAAGCAATGGGTTTCTGGCAAGAGGAGGAGCTTCCAAGGTGTGTTGCAGTCTAAACGCTTTCTGTGCACTTAATTGCACTGTATATCAACATCAAATTGTATTTGTCATAATTGTTAACATTGCTAAGGGGTTGTTATACCTCCTTTCTGAGAAATAGTGCAGATGTTGTGGGGACTGAGCCATTTGGATCAGAGACAGAGTAAGTGGTAGAAGGCGGGTGGAACGATATGGAATGATAGTTCCGGAGCAGTGTGTCGGATGAGGGAAAGAAATTTGAGCGGCCGGAAGAAGGATTCTTTCACTAGATATCCTTGCAGCATTTCCAAGCATTACTAATTCTATATGCAGGCGTATTTTTTCTCTGTCTCTCATGCTTTGGTTGGAAATTGAGTTATGGGATTGGTGAGTTGATGTCAACACCTTTCAGCACTTTTATTTGAAATTCCAGTTTCTAAACTAGTTCAATAAAATATATCCCTGGACAAACCAGAATAACGTGCTTGCCTCTCGAAGTGTAACACTGACTATAGACCTGAAGAAGGAGCCGTGCTCCGAAAGCTCGTGTTTGAAACAAACCTGTTGGACTTTAACCTGGTGTTGTAAGACTTCTTACTGTGCTCACCCCAGTCCAACGCCGGCATCTCCACATCATGACTGACTATAGAAATCATGCAATTGACACCTCTCTGAAACAAATTTTTTTGGATTTCAGACTGTCATGGTGTGGACAAGAGGCACTTGGGTCTAATATATTACATAACTTTGACCCAAATCAGGCCTTTGATGTGTTACACAGCAGGACTAGCAGGTATATGGCAGTAGGGTGGGGTGCATTAAACAGCATTCTGGAACAATAGAAGATGCTTTGGCATTCTTGTGAGTGTGAGAACTTGCTGCAGTTCCCTCAACTCTATTTTAAATGAAGCAGGGTTATTGCCAAGTTTGGCTCGTTCCACATGATGGTCATCTGGACAACCAAAAGCTGGGGCTGTCAACTTTTTTGCCAGAGGCAGTAAAGGGATGCAAGAAGGAAGGCATGCAGGAGAGCTGAGATAGAAAAATAGCTTTGTCATTGAGACACGTGACTGAAATGGGAGGAATAGTATGTTATTTTTGCCTCATGTAAATTGCAAATTACATTGACAGAGATAAGTGAATCTGATTCATCTGATGGGATATGAAGCAGTAAAACAATTTGTGTCATGGCATATCTCACTTTAAGTGTTTACTTGGTTTGCTTTTGGAGTGACTTTTGGAGTGATTAAAGTATATACAAAAAACACATCTGGCCCAAATCACAAATGGCTGCTGTTACTGCATCCCTGGTTGATAGGCAAGTGATTTGGGGTGATGAGTCAATTTTCAAAGTAAGATGTTCAAACCACTCGGAGGTAACTGACCCCACCGAACCTAAGATAGTATCCACGGACAACCAAAATTCACAACATCATGCTTCAGATAATCACTCAAACTCATAAAAATAGTAATGAACCAGTGCAGCATTTCACAGAAATGCTGACAATTTTTGAAAATCTACCACTGAAAGTTCTTTTCATTGCAAAATGGAACCACTCAATGCCACTTTGGAGTAACGTATCAGGTGGAGGAGAGAATATTTTGTTGAACCCCTGAAAATAAATGAACAGCAAAGATAAATATTTTTAGCTCATTATTGAGAAATTAAGCATCTAGAATTTTTCACCTTTTAAGTTTTGGATCTTCTAGAGCTTTCTAAGTTTAGGAAGGAGGACATATCACTGCATGTGGTATTCAGATGGAAATATTTATCTTCAAAACTAATTTTTACACATAAAACAAAAATCTAACCAGTTCTCAGTTTATTTAGCGACAACTGCAAGTGTATAAATGTTTTGGTGTCTAATGGTTTTATTTTTATCACTTTCAGAATCTGTGTCATTTGGATGTTCCACAATTGGTGTCCTGTTTTTAAACATAGTTCAATGTTTGAAGAGTTGAAGCTTTGTTTGAAATCTGCTGTGTAAGGCCTGGCACAACCAGTACAGTTTTTCTTTAGCAATTCCAAGGGCCAGTTGGGGGAGAATAATTAGTGACACCACTTATCTTGTTTGTGAAAACTGTGAAGTCATAATTTACTTAGTTTATTGTTTGCTCTGTGCAATTTGGAAGACTCAGTTCCTGCCGATATACTTTAAATCACAAAGTAACTGCAATATAGCTTTCCCACTGAGAGTATGCCGTACATTGTGTGAAGCTATGTTGGCAGAGCTTGCATAGCAAGTAACTGCAATAAGAAATATTGTTCAAGAACTAAGATTCTTGTAGTGACCAATACAGTCCTATGTATGCTTTTTTGTGTACAGTTTCTATTTAGCAAAGACTGAAAATGTTGCTTATATTCACAGCAGTAGAAATGGTTATGTACTGTACTTGGTTTCTAACCATGTGTCAGGTGGGTGGATGGTTGCATATTGAAAATGTCACATCGTTAAGTTACCTGCGGTTTACATCAAGAATGCAATTGGATACCTGGGAGAGGTTACATATTATAGAACATATTCAACAATGTCAAACACTTTCCACATGAAATAATGGTTAGCTGAGTTACAAAGTATTGGTCTTATTGAGGCGGTTCGAGTATTATCTTATTTGTTCAGACTAGACTGTGTGATAGTGCTCTTGCCTCTGTCAGAGAGCTGAAGGTTAATGTTATGTTGGGCATATCATCCAAGTGTAATATCCACTCTAGTGTAATACTAAAGGAGACTTGCAGTTTTGGGTGTGATATTAAACTGAGACCCAGGGGGCGGCATGTGACGCAGTGGTTAGCACTGTGCTGAGGACTCGGGTTCGAATCCCAGCTCTGGGCCACTGTCCATTCCATTTGCACATTCTCCCCATGTCGTGTGGGTTTCACCCCCACAACCCAAAGATTAGGTGGATTGGCCACAGTCCAAAGATGTGCGGGTTAGGTGGATTGGCCATGCTAAATTGCCCGTAGTGTCCTAATAAAAGTAAGGTTAAGGGGGGGGTTGTTGGGTTATGGGTATAGGGTGGATACGTGGGTTTGCGTGGGGTGATCATGGCTCGGCACAACATTGAGGGCCGAAGGGCCTGTTCTGTGCTGTACTGTTCTATGTTCTATTTCCAAGAAGAACAGGAGTTCTCCTTGGTGTCCAGATTAATATTTTTCTCTTAATCTCGCTGCAACAGATTGTCTGGTCAATGTCGCGTTGCTGTTTCTCCTCTCTCTCTCTCTCTCTCGCTCTCTCTCTCTCGCTCTCTCTCTCTCTCCTCCTCCCCCGTCCCCCCAACTATGTCAATTCCGGTGGCGCAGTGGGTTAGCCCTGCTGCCTCACGGCGCTGAGGTCCCAGGTTCGATCCCGGCTCTGGGTCACTGTCTGTGTGGAGTTTGCACATTCTCCCCGTGTTTGCGTGGGTTTCACCCCCACAACCCAAAGATGTGCAGGGTAGGTGGATTGGCCAGGCTAAATTGCCCCTTAATTGGAAAAAATTAATTGGGTACTCTAAATTTAAAAAAAAAGAAAAAAAAAAAACTATGTCAATTCCAACTATGACAGAATTTATCCTTGAATATTCTTTTTCAGATCCCTGAAGCTCAAGTTTAAAAGATTACCTTTTACTAAATAATAAATAAACCAGTGGCAGGATCAAAGTCATCTTGTTCACGTCACCAAAAACATACATAGCACTATATTGGTCACTACGAGAATCTTATTTTTTGTGTTTAATTCTATTCCCATTCTCTTGCTCATGCCAAACCTGATGGTAGGTAATTTTAATGTCCTGTTTGACCCAGAACTGAGCTTTCAAGTACCATATCTCATTTGTCAGCAAAAATCACCTCTGCAGCATTTGTCTGCCTCTGGCTTCTTTATGCCCTACTCCCCTCCCAAGTTCACATTTTCCAGTGCTTTCCTCACTCATTTCCCAAGTTCTACCTGACATAAACTCCAATATGTCCTAAACTGTACTCCCAGTACCTTGTACAGTTCTGTTGATTCTTTTTCTAAAATAAATTTAGAGTACCCAAATCTATCTTTTTCCAATTAAGGGGCAATTTAGCATGGCTAACCCACCTTGGGTTGTGGGGGTGAAACACACGCAAACACGTGGAGAATGTGCAAACTCCACATGGACAGTAACGCGGGGCCAGGATCAAACCCAGGTACTCGACGCTGTGAGGCGGCAGTGCAACCACTGCGCCACCTTGTTGTCCTATGTTGCTTCTCTCATTTATCCCCTTTCGGCCCTCTGCGCTCACTATAAGGCATTTGCAGTTGTCTCCAGCATCCTCCTGAAAACTCTTTGCCTGCTACTTCTTGGACATTTCTTTGACCTCTCCTGCTAATTCTTTTGTTGGCTTTTGCCTCCACTGTATTTAAAAAAAAACTGCTGGCTTTCTGACGATTCAGACGCTACTCCAAAATCTACATTGTAATAAGTATGTACTCCTTCCTCGAAGGCACACACTTCATTGCTTTTAAATGCAGAGAATTTGGATGTAATTTGGAAGAACAAAGGCAAGATGGATCAATAGGTGTGCGCAGAGGTAGAGCTAGAATTTGACTAGCTAACACTGCATAGCATTCTGGTACAGCCCACTGCTGCTAGCTGGGATCATCCTCCTGCTTTTAGGATGGGGGTTGGCAGCAATCTGTGGAGCTATATAAGAAGTTAATTGGCACTCGGTGGATAATCAATCAATTGTGCTCTGTTGTACTGCTGTACTGTCTGGTTCAGGAATCGGGTTACAGAGTTTGCTACAGAGGATTGACTTGATTCCAAATTCTCATCAGTGCATGGAGCCACATTGACTCCAACAAGACCTCTGAAACACCTCCAAACTGGTTAAGTTGTTGAAACTTTTTTTCAACCGTATTTCTAGATTTTATTGTGCCAGCTTAAATTGTGCAAGTTGTATCTGATACTAAATACTTGCGCAGATAGATCTGTGTAACTCATCAAGATGTCAAATAAATGGAGAATTCGAGACAGTTTATCACAGCTAAGAGATATGAATCACTAAAAGAGTATCTTTCCATTCGTATTTGTGGCAAAGCGGTTCAAGCTATTGGTAAGGATCTGTTGAATTAATTTGATCAAGCTGGTCTTGCGTCAAGTGTCTCTTCCAGTGAGGAATGTACAGCAGGCAGAAACAATTCACACGCTTAAAAATAAGCAGGTACAGTTAGTGCTTTTCCAGAGGCATTGTCAGCTTAATGTGCTGTTGATGTCCCCGCCAGTGCTTTCATTACTTCTAGACGTGACCACACCAGCGTTCCCCTCCTAGCTTTCTCCCTTCCTGAATTTTGGTTCTTCCAAAAGTCAGTTCCCGTGTCCTAGCTTGGAGCAAGTCCCATTCACCCAGCACCCCTGGGCTTGTTAACTGGAGCGCCACGGTAGCACAGTGGTTAGCACTGTTGCTTCACAGCGCTAGGGTCCCATGTTCGATTCCCGGCTTGGGTCACTGTGCGGAAGTCCCGAAGGACGTGCTGTTAGGTAATTTGGACATTCTGAATTCTCCCTTGGTGTACCCGAACAGGTGCTGGAGTGTGGTGACTAGGAATTTTAACATTAACTTCATTGTAGTGTTAATGCAAGCCTACTTGTGACACTAATAAAGAATATATCCTCCAAACTATCGGTATTCCCAGTTCTGGTGTCTTGTACTCTCCCAGCTCTGGTTTCTTGTACACCCCTAGTTTTGATTGCTGCACCATGCTGCACCTTTAACTGTCTAGGTCCTAAACTACGAAATTGCCTCCATCAGTCTCTGTCTTTCTCCTCATTTATGATCTACCTTAAAAATCTACCCCTTTGATCAAACTGGTCATTTGCCCTCATGCCTCCTTACTTGGCACGGTGTCAACTTTTCTTTAATTGCTTTGTGAAGTACATGGGAGCATTTTAATGATGTTAGAAGTGATTTATAATTGCAAATTATTTATATAAAAGCAAAATACTTCCCTGTTGGAAATCTGAAAGTAAAAGAGAAAATGCTGGAAAATCTCAGCAAGTCTGACAGCATCTGTGGAGGGAAAAACAGAGTTTGATCCTTTGAATACGGAGGGCTGAAGGAGTGAAAGCTGAGGATGGGGAACCCTGTCATGCTTCTGGTTGGGGCATCCCCAGCAAGTTATTTATGTTGGGAAAACTGTATTGGAATATATATAGCTTTGTATTTTTTGACTGTGCCCAGAATTGGGATCTGTGACTTCAAAAGTTCAGGGGAAGAAGAATTAACACTTTGCAGCTGAGAGGTGAAAATTTATTCTCTATCTTTTGCTTATCTCATTTCTTCCAGGATATCTTAGAATTGTGCCTCATTTGACAGTTATTTTTTAACTCCCACTCTCCCCAGAAAATTTGTCGAGCCTATAATGACCTCTGGTTATCTTGAATCGCTTTGCAGCCAATTCAATGCTGTTCATAGAATCATAGAATTTACAGTGCAGAAGGAGGTCAATCGGCCCATCGAGTCTGCACTGGCCCTTGGAAAGAGCAGCCTACTCAATACCATGCCTCCACACTATCCCCGTAACTCAGCAACCCCACTTTACCTTTTTGGACACTAAGGGCAATTTAGCATGGCCAATCCACCTAACCCGCACATCTTTGGACTGTGGGAGGAAACCGGAGCACCCGGAGGAAACCCACGCAGACACGGGGCGAATGTGCAGACTCCGCACAGACAGTGACCCAAGCCGGGAATCAAACCTGGGACCTTGGAGCTGCGAGGCAACTGTGCTAACCACTGTGCTACCCTGTTGAAGTGTAATGTAAGATAGTAAACACGGCAACCGATTTGAGAACACTTCACCTTTGTCCGTTGTCATGCAGCATGTCATCTACAAGAGTATCCCAATTTGGAACACTGGCTTGTGGGATGTATAGTTTTGTTTTGGTGTGAGGTGTTAAGTGAAGCCCCAGTGAGCATAAACAGTCCAGTTGCCATGTAACAATTATTAAAAACTATTTATTAAATGAAAGAAAAGTCAAATAGGAATACTCTACTCTCATGCAATTAGGATGTATGAATTACTTTTAAAGATAATTTAGAGTATCCAATTCATTTTTCTAATTAAGGGGCAATTTAGCGTCGCCATCCACCTACCCTGCACATCTTTTTGGTTGTGGGGGCGAAATATGTGCAAACGCCACACAGACAGTGACCCAGGGCCGGGATCGAACCTGTGACCTTGGCACCATGAGGCAGCAGTGCTAACCAATGCGCCACTGTACTGCCCCTTGTATGAATTACTAAACACACACAGTTTATATAGAATGTTCCTCTTCCAAATTATAACTATGACACCTGAACACCTGCCAGTCTTCCCAGTTTTCCTGAAACAATATCCGAATTAAATAACCAAATTTTAGTTGCCGCACGATATTGGGATGATACAGAAGTTTAGAAAATGTATTTTCCTGTTCTAGTGAAGATGTTTAAAACTGCTGTTATGAAGATTTTCTGCTCTACTTTAGCTTTCTGAGACTGCTGGATGCAACTGCCTCCATAGCTTCTGATCGTCCAGCTCTTAAAAATTTTTTTTTTTAAGAGTACCCAATTATTTTTTCCAATTTAGGGACAATTTAGCATGGCCAATCCACCTATCCTGCACATCTTTTGGGTTGTGGGGGTGAAACCCACGCAGACACAGGGAGAATGTGCAAACTCCTCACGGACAGTGACCCAGAGCCGAAATTCGAACCTGGGTCCTCAGCGCTGTAGGCAGCAATGCTAACCACTGTGCCACGTGCTGCCCATTCAGCCCTTTATTCCTCTTTGATTATGCCTTCTGAGTATTTGGCTATCTACCCCAACCTATTTCCTTGACTATAGAATCTGTACAGCACAGATGAAGGCCATTGAACCTGCACCAATCCTCGGCACACTCTACCTAGACCCACTCCCCGCCCCATTCCTGCAACCCCAAGCATTGATCGTGGCCAATCCACCTAATCTTCAAAATCCATGGATCACTGAGGGATAAGTTAGCACGGCCAATTCACCTAGCCTGCACACCTTTGGACTGTGGGAAGAAACTGGAATGCCCATGCAGAACGTGCAAACTCCACACAGTCATCCAAGGCTGGAATTGAACCATGGTTCCTGGCGCTAAGTACTGTGCCACCCTGTATACATTAACATGTGTATCTCTCCATGATCTTCTTAAATTTGTTTCCTGGTCCAATGAAGATGCTCAAAACTACTGTTGAGGTTTTCTACACAGCCTAGGCTTTAAGACTTAGAGGTTTGTTTGATGTAAAGCTGACTGCGAGCTGAAAAACTAGCTTTCAGGCTTGAAGACCTAGAGGCTGTTTCTTCTCATAAGTTATTCTAATCTTGTTATTGGGAGAGACACATATCAATGGGATCTTTTGAATACAATCTACTGCTGTCTCTAGGCAGATTTCTACCTGTTGCTGGGCATCTTGTTTTGTTAAATTTGTTTTTTTAATAAATTTAGAGTACCCTATTATTTTTTTCCCCAATTAAGGTGCAGTTTAGCATGGTGAGTCCACCAAACCAGCACATCTTTGGGTTGTGGGGGTGAAACTCACGCAGACATGGGGAGAATGTGCAAACTCCACATGGACAGTGACCCAGGGCCAGGATTCAAACCTGGGTCCTCAGAGCCGTAGTCCCAGTGCTAACCACTGCGCCACCGTGCTGCCCTTTGTTAATGCTGTTGCTAGGCAGATTTATGACACCGTATTGAAATTAATTTCCCATTTCCAAGCCCATTCTGCACGTTTGTTTACGTGTTCTTGTATTTTTTAATAGACGTCCTTTGTATTCGCCTTATCCTTCAAGTTGTCAGATAAGGGCCTGTATAATGCAATACTGAAGTGTTGGGATTGTGATTTTCATTACACTACTGATACGGTGTCTCGTCTGTCAAAAAATAGAATTGCAAGCTCGATGGAAAGTGTCACGAAAACACAAGCTCAATGTTGCCACTACTCGTGCCTGAATGCCAATGTTGAAAAGGTGATAGAGCAGTATTCTATTGTTCATGAGTTATGCAATGGCATCAGCAGAGAGATTCCTCATTGAAGGAAACTTTCAAGGTTGGGTTGGTGGATGACAACATCTGGGGTGTTGTTAGAAAGGCCAGTAATAATCTTCTCATTACAGAGCATGAGCTGGTTATTATCATTGTTTTATGTCAATCAAATATGCTTCAGATAATTTGGATCAATCTTTGATTTAAGAATTGGTATCTAATGCATTGCATCATTGCCTGCAACATGGACAATGGGATGAAAGAATGAGAAAGGGTTATATAAGCATTGGAATGCTGTGGAGCATTGAAACTTTAATAATCTTTATTGTCACAAGTAGGCTTACATTAACACTGCAATGAAGTTACTGTGAAAAGCCCCTAGCCGCCACACTCTGGTGCTTGTTTGGGTACACTGAGGGATAATTCAGAATGTTCAATTCACCTAACAGCACGCCTTTCAGGACTTTTACATGGAGTTGAGTTGGTTTCTGTGCTTGCAACTCCTCACTTCTTGGACCTAACTGTTCAGTGACAGCAGAAGATGTTAACATGTGCTTCTGCATTGTAGGAAAGCTTCAGAATCTGGGGTTACAGCAAGTCTTTAACAATCAAAGACATTTATACTCTTTAATGAAACAAAGATCAATAAGTTAACAAAAATGAGAAGGGATGGCGGCCCCTGGTGGGGCACTGCAACTGAAGTAAAACATAAAAGGAAACAAAGCTAATTAAACTGAAATATAATTTCTGGGGGTAATGATGCCCCCGCGGCGGCCACTGGTTACGGAAGGCCTGGAGCATACTGGTAGATACTGCATGTGCCCTTGCTTGCACCAGGAGGCCACCCAACTGTGAACGTAGCTGTGGTAAGAGGGGCAGGCAGTTGTATTGGACAACCGCCCATCCGTAACCTGGACCTATTAATGGCCATCTTGGATAGGCCTAAAAACACTGCACTGTACTCCCTATACACAAACGACTGTGTGGCAATATTCAACTCCAGTTCAATCTATAAGTTTGTGGATGATACAACTGTGGCGGGTCGTATCTCAAACAACGACGAATCAGACGACAGAAAGGAGAGAGATCACTTGGTTGCATGGTGTACCGAAAACAATTTCTCTCTAAAAGTCAGCAAAACCAGGGAACTGGTCAGCGACTTAAGGAAGCGTAGCATGCCCCCTACCCCCGATCGATAGCTTTTAAGTTCCTGGGGGGGGGGGGTCCACCATCACCAACACCAACAGTCTGTTCTGGCACAATCGCGTTGGTGCAACAGTCAAAAAAGCCCAACAACGTCTCTACTTCCTACAGAAGCTAAAGAAATTTGGCACGCCTGCATTAACTCTCTCAAACTTCTACATACAGAGCATCCTATCCGGCTGCATCACAGCTTGGTATGGCAATTGCTCGGCCCAAGATTGCAAGAAACTGCAGAGTATGGTGAACTCAGCCCAACGCTTCACACAAGCTTGCCATCCTTCCATTGATTCTTTCTACGCCTCCCACTGCCTCAGGAAGGCAGACAACATTGTCAGTGATCCCTCACACCCAGGCTTTGCCCTCTTGCAGACCTTTCCACCTGAAGATACAGAAGTCTGAAGACCAGAATAGCGTCTTCCCCATAGCTACTAGACTCCTCAACAACTCTCCCTCGGACTGATCTATTCCTAGTAAGAACACTCTTCACTTTGCTTTGTTTGGCCCTTGTTCCGCACTGTCACTATTTGTCAATGTACTTTGTTTGTTGTCCACTGTGTACGTTACCTTTGCCGCAGAAGAATGCTTTTTACTGTACTTCGGTACATGTGAAAATCAATCAATCAGGCTTAAGCGGATGACCTTCTCTCCCAACTTCCATCCATACCAGGTCTGAACTTGGTATTTGCAAATACAAAGCACATCCTGATGAATCTGCAGTGCAATACTTTACCACTTGCGACAAGATTAAACAACTATGATCTGAGTATTGGCCATCCAGAGAAAAAACACAGTAACAGCCATCAGCATTGGCAATTCAGTTTTAGCAATCAGTTCATCTATCCAAACTCTCAAATCAAGAATATTGTGCATTTGAAAGATTAACAAAAATGTCTAGAACTACTTTTCAAACTGTATTCACCGCGATCTTTCACATTTTTGTTTCTTTATAAAAAATAAATTTAGAGCATCCAATTCATTTTATTCAATTATGGGGCAAATTAGCGTGGCCAATCCACCTACCCTGCACATCTTTGGGTTGTGGGGGACATAGAACATAGAACATAGAACAGTACAGCACAGAACAGGCCCTTCGGCCCTCGATGTTGTGCCGAGCAATGATCACCCTACTCAAACCCACGTATCCACCCTATACCCGTAACCTAACAACCCCCCCTTAACCTTACATTTTAGGGCACTACGGGCAATTTAGCATGGCCAATCCACCTAACCCGCACATCTTTGGGCTGTGGGAGGAAACCGGAGCACCCGGAGGAAACCCACGCACACACGGGGAGGACGTGCAGACTCCGCACTGACAGTGACCCAGAGCTGGGATCGAACCTGGGATCTCGGCGCCATGAGGCAGCAGGGCTAACCCACTACGCCACCGTGCTGCCCTTTCTTTCACATTTTATGAAACCTGCTGCTTTATATAGCTTGGTTTCCACAAGGCAGTATATAATCTAAAGGTAGGAAATGTTTTTCTCTCGCTGATTCACCAGCGTCTCCTTCCCCACCGGACTGATTATTTAAATAACTTGGGACCAGTATCAAAGTTGCCCAATTCAGTGTGAACAGGAGCCATTTTAAAAAGAACCATTGTGTTGCAGTAGCCCTGGCTCCTGGGAAGTATGTATCATTAAAGATCCGATTGCAGTCGATTAGTGGCTCCAGGGTCCGAGGTTCGATTCCCGGCTTGGGTCACAGTCTGTGCGGAGTCTGCATGTTCTCCCCATGTGTGCGTGGGTTTCCTCCGGGTGCTCCGGTTTCCTACCACAATCTAAAGATATGCAGGTTAGGTGGATTGGTCATGCTAAATAGCCCTTAGTGTCCAAAATTGCCCTTAGTGTTGGGTGGGATTACTGCTTTATGGGGATAGGGTGGAGATGTGGGCTTGGGTAGGGTTCTCTTCAAAGAGCTGGTGCAGACTCGATGGGCTGAATGGCCTCCTGCACTGTAAATGCTATGATAAAAATTAGGAGGCTCTGAAAACCAAGCAAAAATCTTGGGAGGACTGTCATTTTAACTGTCTGAACCCACCCCGCCAATGACAACGGGAGCACATCCCACCTCCAAAAGTTCCCCCTCATCTGATCTCCAACCGACCAAAATTAAGTTTATGCAGCTGCTCCCACTCCTGCGCCACCTGGCTACCCAAATATCGAAAGCTCCCTCCCACCACCTTGAACGGAATTTAACCCAAACTCTTCTCCTGCCCCCTTGCCTGGATAGCAAAGACCTCACTCTTACCCAGATTCAATTTGTATCCCAAAATTCGGCCGAATTCCTCTGATATCCCCATAATCCCTCCAATCACTCCCCCCCCCCCCCCCCCCCCCCCCCCCCCGGGTCCCATATGTACAGCAACAGATCGTCCGCGTAGAGCGAGAACCTGTGCTCCCGTTCTCAATGCCAATGGCTCTACAGCCAAGGCAAACAACTGTGGGAAAAGTGGACATCCCTGCCTTGTCCCCTCGTGTAACCTGAAGAAGTCTGATCTCATTCGATTTGTCCACACATTCGCAACTGGATCCAGTCTACATAGCCCTGCCCAAACCGCCCCAGGACCTCCCGTAAGTATTTACACTCCACCTGATCAAAGGCCTTCTCTGCGTCCATGGCCACCACCAACTCAATCTCGCGCTCCTCTGGAGGCATCATAATTGCATCAATAATAATCGCTTATTGTCACAAGTAGCTTCAATGAAGTTAGTGAAAAGTCCCTAGTAGCCACATTCAGGCACCTGTTTGGGGAAGCCGGAACGGTACGTGAGGCTGGTACAGGAATTTAACCCGCACTGCTGGTCTTGTTCTGCATTACAAGCCAGCTGTTTAACCCACTGCTAAACCAGCCCCAAAGCAACCTCCTAATGTTGATCACAAAATGCTGCCCCTTAACGAACACTGTCTGGTCCTCCCCTATTACCCCTGGGACATTTCGATCCTTGTGGCCAGGATCTTGTCATCAACATTGAACAGGGGGTCGGCCTGTATGACCCACAGTTTTCCGGGTCCTTATCCCGCTTTAAAATTAGGGAGGTCGACACATGTGACAATGTGGGGGGGAGCACTCCTAACTCCTTTGCTTCATTGAAGGCCCCTACTAACAGCGGTCCCAACACCCCAGAGAACTTCTTACAAAATTCCACTGGGTACCCATCCGGTCCCAGGGCCTTGCCCGATTGCATCGCCTCCAACCTCTCTACTAATTCTACAAGCCCAATTGGGGCCCGCAGGCTCTCCAACATCTCCTCATCAATCTTCGGGAACTCCAACCTTGCCAGAAACCGCCCCATCCCCTCTTCCCCGGCTTGGGGATCCGACTCATACAATTTGCTATTAAACACCCCATTCACCCCCGCCGGGTGCAAGACCGTATTCCCACCTGTGTCCTTCACTTTCCCAATCTTCCCCAGCACCTGCCTCATAAATTGTACATTGTCCCAGTTTGGGGCATAGATGTTTACTAACGCCACTGGGCATCCCCTCCAATTTCTCGCTTGCTATAATGTACCTTCCTCCATAGTCCGCCACTATATTTCCCACCTCGAACGCCACTCGCTTATTTTCTTTTTAATAAACGTTTTATTGAGGCATTTTTGGTTTTGCAACAACAAAGTAAACAATGTACATGAATTTATAAACATAGTGCAAAAGCCATCTTCCTAAACCCCCCCCCCCCCCCTCTCTGCTGACTATTAATTTGCCGCAAGGACGTTTACGAACGGCTGCCACCTCCGGGTGAACCCTAACATTGACCCTTTCAAGGCGAACTTGATTTTCTCCAAGCAGAGAAAGCTAGCCATGTCCGATAGCCAGTTCTCCGACTTCGGTGGCTTTGAGTCCTTCCAAGCTAATAATATCCGTATCCGGGCTACTTGGGAAGCAAAGGCCAGAACGTCTGCCTCTTTCTCCTCCTGGATTCCCCCAGATCTTCCGACACTCCGAAAATCGCCACCTCTGGACTCGGTGTCACCTTTGTTTTTAATACCATGGACATGACATCCGCAAACCCCTGCTAGAATCCCATAAGCTTTGGGCATGTCCAGAACATGTGGACATGGTTTGTTGGCCCTCCCGCACACCTTGCGCACCTATCTTCCACCCCAAAGAACATGCTCATCCGGGCCACTGTCATATTGGCCCGGTGAACGACCTTGAATTGTATCAGACTGAGCCTGGCACATGTTGTGGACACGTTGACTCCACTCAACGCGTCCGCCCATCGACCGTCCCCTTTCTCCTCCCAACTCCTCTTCCCACTTCTGCTCCTCGGTCTGCGTCCCCTCTGACCCCATGAGTTCCTTGTAGATGTCAGAGTCCCTCCCTTCTCCCACCCGCACTCTGGAAACTACCCTGTCCTGCATCCCCCTTGGTGGTAGGAGTGGGAAGGTTGAAACCTGCCTACATAGGAAGTCTCGCACCTACAGGTACCTAAATTTGTTTCCCCATGCCAATCCAAATTTCTCCTCCAGCTCCCTCCAACTGGGAAAGCTCCCCTCTATAAACATATTCCCATCCTGTCAATCCCTGCTCTCTGCCATCTCCAAAACCCTCCATTCATCCTTCCCGGGGCAAACCGGTGATTATTACAAATTGGGAGACCACACCAATGCTCCCTTTGTTCCCACGTGCTTCCTCCACTGCCCCCAGCCTCTCAGGGCCGCCACCACCATGGGGCTGTTGGAGTACCGTGTCGGCAGGAACGGCAGAGGCGCTGTTATCAATGCTCCCAAGGTGGTGACCTTGCATGAAGCCGCCTCTACTCGCTCCCACAGCGACCCTCCTCCCACCACCCACTTCCTGATCATGGCTATATTCGCCGCCCAATAGAACATAGAACATTATAGCGCAGTACAGGCTCTTCGGCCCTCGATGTTGCGCCGACCTGTGAAACCGCTCTAAAGTCCCTCTACTCTATTCCCGTATCATCCATATGTTTATCCAATGACCATTTAAATGCCCTTAATGTTGGCGAGCCCACTACTGTTGCAGGCAGGTTATTCCACGCCCTTACTACTCTGTGTAAAGAATCTACCTCTTGACTTCTGTCCTATATCTATATCCCCTCAATTTAAAGCTATGCCCCCTCGTTCTAGCCATCACCATCCATGGAAAAAGGCTCTCGCTGTCGGTCCTATCTAATCCTCTGATCATCTTGTATGCCTCAATTAAGTCACCTCTTAACCTTCTCTCTAGCGAAAACAGCCTCAAGTCTTTCAGCCTTTCCTCATAAGATCTTCCCTCCATACCAGGCAACATCCTTATAAATCCCTGTACCCTTTCCAATGCTTCCACATCCTTCCTATAATGTGGCTTATCTGCAGCTGATCTATGTCCCTCTGTAACCTGCAACATCCTTCCGCACTGTCCACAACTCCACCGACTTTAGTGTCATCTGCAAATTTACACACCCATCCTTCTACGCCCTCCTCCAGGTCATTTATAAAAATGACAAACAGCAGTGGCCCCAAAACAGATCCTTGTGGTACACCACTAGTAACTGAACTCCAGGCTGAACATTTCCCATCAACCACCTTCCTCTGTCTTCTTACAGCGAGCCAATTTCTGATCCAAACTGCTAAATCACCCTGAATCCCATGCCTCCATATTTTCTGCAATAGCCTACCATGGGGAACCTTATCAAACGCTTTACTGAAATCCATATACACCACATCAACTGCTTTACCCTCGTCCACCTGTTTGGTCACCTTCTCAAAGAACTCAATAATGTTTGTGAGGCACGACCTACCCTTCACAAAACCATGTTGACTATCTCTAATCAAATTATTCCTTTCTGATGATTATAAATCCTATCTCTTCTAAACCTTTCCAAGACTTTGCCCACAACAGAAATAAGGCTCACTCACTGGTCTATAGTTACCGGGGTTGTCTCTACTCCCCTTCTTGAACAAGGGGACAATATTTGCTATCCTTCTGGCACTATTCCTGTAGACAATGACGACATAAAGATAAAAGCCAAAGGCTCAGCAATCTCCTCCCAAGCTTCCCAGAGAATCCTAGGATAAATCCCATCTGTCCCAGGGGACTTATCTATTTTCACACTTTCCAGAATTGTTAACACCTCCTCCGTAGTCTAGTAGCCTGTATCTCAGTATTCTCCTCGACAACATTGTCTTTTTCCTGCGTGAATACTGACGAAAAATATTCATTTAGCACCTCTCCTATCTCCTCTGACTCCACGCACAACTTCCCACTACTGTCCTTGACTGGCCCTACTCTTCCCTAGTCATTCATTTATTCCTGACATACCTATAGAAAGCTTTAGGGTTATCCTTGATCCTACCTGTCAAAGACTTCTCATGTCCCCTCCTGGCTCTTTTTAGCTCTCTCTTTAGGTCCTTCCTAGCTAACTTGAAACTCTCGAGCGCCCTAACTGAACCTTCACGTCTCCTCATCTTTACATAAGCCTCCTTCTTCCTCTTGACAAGTGATTCAGCTACTTTAGTAAAAAAACGGTTCCCTCGCTCGACCACTTTCTCCCTGCCTGACAGGAACATACTTATCAAGGACACGCAGTAGCTGTTCCTTGAACAAGCTCCACATTTCCATTGTGCCCATCCCCTGCAGTTTCCTCCCCCATCCTATGCATCCTAAGTCTTGCCTCATCGCATTATAATTGCTTTCCCCCCCAGCTATAACTCTTGCCCTGCGGTATATACCTATCCCTTTCCATTGCTAAATGAAACTGAATTGTGGTCACTATCACCAAAGTGCTCACCTACCTCCAAATCTAGCACCTGTCCTGGTTCATTACCCAGTACCAAATCCAATGTGGCCTCGCCTCTTGTTGGCCTATCTACATTGGGCAGCACGGTAGCATGTGTTGGTTAGCATAAATGCTTCACAGCTCCAAGGTCCCAGGTTCGATTCCCGGCTGGGTCACTGTCTGTGCGGAGTCTGCACATCCTCCCCGTGTGTGCGTGGGTTTCCTCCGGGTGCTCCGGTTTCCTCCCACAGTCCAAAGATGTGCGGGTTAGGTGGATTGGCCAGGCTAAATTGCCCTTAGTGTCCTAAAAAATAAGGTTAATGGGGGTTGTTGGGTTACTGGGATAGGTATACGTGGGCTTGAGTAGGGTGATCATTGCTCGGCACAACATCGAGGGCCGAAGGGCCTGTTCTGTGCTGTACTGTTCTAATTCTAATTCTAATACATACTGTGTCAGGAAACCGTCCTGCACACATTGGACAAAAATGGACCCATCCAAAGTATTCGATCTATAGCGTTTCCAGTCAATATTTGGGAAGTTAAAGTCCCCCATAACAACTACCCTGTTACTTTCGCTCCTATCCAGAATCATCTTTGCAATCCTTTCCTCTACATCTCTGGAACTTTTCGGAGGCCTATAGAAAACTCCCAAAAGGGTGACCACCTTTCCTGTTTCTAACCTCAGCCCATACTACCTCAGTAGATGAGTCCTCCTCAAACGTCCTTTCTGCCACCGTAATACTGTCCTTGACTAACATTGCCACCCCTCCCCCTCTTCTACCACCTTCCCTGAGCTTACTAAAATATCTAAACCCCGGAACCTGCAACAACCATTCCTGTCCCTACTCTAGCCATGTCTCCGAAATGGCCACAACATCGAAGTCCCAGGTAGCAACCCATGCTGCAAGTTCACCCACCTTATTCCGGATGCTCCTGGAGTTGAAGTAGACACAATTTAAACCACCTTCCTGCCTGCCGGTACACTCCTGTAACCTTGAAACCTTACTCATGACCTCACTACTCTCAACCTCCTGTACACTGGAGCGACAATTCAGGTTCCCAACCCTTTGCTGAATTAGTTTAAACCCTCCAGAAGAGCATTAGCAAATTTACCCCCAGGATATTGGTACCCCTCTGGTCCAGGTGTGGACCATCCCGTTTGTGGAAGCCCCACTTACCCCAGAGTGAGCCCCAATTATCGAGGTATCTGAAACCCTCCAACCTGCACCATCCCTGTAGCCACGTGTTCAACTGCTCTCTCTCTCTATTCCTCGTCTCACTAGCACGTGGCACAGGTAACAACCCAGAGATAATTCTGTTTGTTCTAGCTCTAAGTTTCCACCCTAGCTCCTTGAATTCGTGCCTTACATCCGTATCCCTTTTCCTACCTATGTCGTTGGTGCCTATGTGGACCACAACTTGGGGCTGCTCCCCCTCCCCCTTAAGGATCCCGAAAACACAGTCCGAGACATCACAGACCCTGGCACCTGGGAGGCAACACACCAACCGCGAGTCTCTCTCGTTCCCACAGAATCTCCTATCTATCCCCCTAAATATGGAGTCTCCAATGACTAATGCTCTACTCCTCTCCCCCCTTCCCTTCTGAGCAACAGGGACAGACTCTGTGCCAGAGATCTGTATCCCATGGCTTACCCCTGGTAAGTCCCCCTCCCCCCAGTATCCAAAGCAGTATTCTTGTTACTAAGGGGAACGACCACAGGGGATCCCTGTACTGACTGCTTCCTCCCAGCCCCACTCACCGTCACCCATCTATCTTCATTCTTCGGAGTAACTACATCCCTGAAGCTTCTAACTATGATCACCTCTGGCTCCCGAATGATCCAAAGTTCATCCAACTCCAGCTCCAGTTCCCTAACACGGTTTCTGAGGAGCTGGAGATGGGTGCATGTCCCACAGATGAAATCAGCAGGGACACTGATGGCGTCCCTCACCTCAAAGATTCTGCAGGAGGAACATTGCACTGCCTTCCCTGCCATCCCCTCTAGATAAAACAAGAAACCGCCCTGGTTCCTGCTCTCGCTGCTACCACTAAACAGCTGAAGGCTGCTTCTCCTGAAAGTTAAGTTTTTAAAACGGGAACTTACCTTCCCGACAGACCGCCCAACTTACATACAGGTACTACACACCTTCCCAGGAATCCCCACAGCCGACTTCGGGTTTCCTGCTGCTCTGAAACAAAACAAAAAAAAACAACTCTGAAAAAGAAGTTAGTTAAAAAATAAAGGCCGCTTCTCCTGTAAGGTAAGTTTTCAAAGCGGGAAAATTACCTTCCCGACAGCCCACTGGTTACTGCTCTTGCTGCTACCGCTGAACAATTGAAGCTTACTGAATTTCAGCACCGCCAGTCCGCCCTCACCCTGGTTCCGCTCAAGTATCCCCCTTTTTACTCGCGGGGTCTTACCTGCCCATCCAAAGCCAGTAATTACCTTGTTGACCCGTTTAAAAAAGGACCGCGGAATAAAGGAGGGGAGACACTGAAACACAAACAGGAATCTCGGGGGGACCGTCATTTTCACTGTCTGCACCCTCCCAGCCAGTGACAACGGGAGCGCGTCCCACCTCAGAAAAACGTCCTTCATTTTTCATAGGGGCCTCACGGTAGCATGGTGGTTAGCATCAATGCTTCACAGCTCCAGGGTCCCAGGTTCGATTCCCGGCTTGGGTCACTGTCTGTGCGGAGTCTGCACGTCCTCCCCCTGTGTGCGTGGGTTTCCTCCGGGTGCTCCGGTTTCCTCCCACAGTCCAAAGATGTGCGGGTTAGGTGGATTGGCCATGCTAAATTGCCCGTAGTGTAAGGTTAATGGGGGGGATTGTTGGGTTACGGGTATGTGGGTTTAAGTAGGGTGATCATTGCTCGGCACAACATCGAGGGCTGAAGGGCCTGTTCTGTGCTGTACTGTTCTAAATTCTAAATTCGGTCCACTAATCGTGCCAGATTTAGTTGGTGCGGCTGTTCCCATTCCCGTGTCACTTGGATGCCTAGCTACTGAAAGCTTCCACCTACCACTCTAAACGGCAGCTCCTCTCCTGCCCCATTGCCTGGACCGTAAACATCTCACTTTTCCCCATATTTAGTGTATATCCCAAAAACCGGCCAAATTCCCCCAGTATCCTCATAATTGCTTTCATCCCCACAGATATTCCCATTCTACTCGATCAAAAGCCTTCTCTGCGTCCATTGTGACCACTACCTCCACCTCCACCTCCCTACCTTCCGGGGGCATCATGATCACATTTAACAACCGTCTTACATTGGCCACCAACTGCCTTCCCTTAACAAACCCCGTCTGGTCCTCTCCAATAACGTCCGGAACACAATCCTCAATCCTGGAGGACAAGATTTTGGCCGGCAGTTTGGCGTCCACATTCAACAGGGATATCGGCCTGTAGGACCCACACAGTTCCGGGTCCTTGTCCTGCTTCAGGATCAATGTAATCATGGCCTGTGAAATTGTCGTAGGAGCACCCCACGCTCCCTTGCCTCATTGAATGTCCTCATCAACGGCGGCCACAATATCCCAGAGAACTTTTTATAGAACTCCACTGGGTACCCGGCCGGCCCCGGGACTTTACCCGACTGCATGGCCTTCAAACCATTAGTGCAAGCAAGCAAAAACAATCCCTCCTCAATCCCAAACAAAGAGACCAACACCCCGTCCCTAATAAAGAACAAAGAGCAGACCTGAAGCCGAAAAGAAAGAAATGGTCCCAAACGTAAGTCAACAGCAGCATCACAGCATCTCCACCAAAGTTCAAAGTCCACCTTCTCCTGCCAGTCCATTGTCTTTACAAATTCTTCTGCCTCCTCTGCAGAACCAAAGTACAATTCCCGGCCTTCGTAGGTCACAGACATGCAGGGTACAGTAGCTCAAATTTCACCCCCTTCTTTTAGAGGGCCGCCGTTACTTTGTAACTCGCTCTCTTCTTGACCAGCTCTGCCCCAAGTACACTCGGATCTCTGCCCTCCCAGGTGCAGGTCTGCCTGGCCCACCTCATTAATGACTCCTTGTCCAGGAACCGGTGCAGCCGCACCACCATTACCCTCGGTGGCTCGTTCCCTTGGGGGCTTTCTCATTAGCGCCCTGTGCGCTCGATCCACCTCCAAAGGACGTTCAAACGTACCCTCTCCTAGCAGCTTCTCCAGCATCCTCCTGACATGTACGCCAAAATTGGCTCCTTCACTGACCTCCAGCCGGCCCACAATCCTTACGTTCTGCCTGCATGACCGTTTTCCTGATCTTCAATCTTCTCCTGGGGCTGCCTCTGCTGGTCCTGCATCAGTCCATCTCCGCTGCCATCGAGGCGAACTGCTCTTTGTGTTCCCCCTCCACCACCTCCATCTTCTGGATCGCCTGACCCTGGGCCAGCAGCTTCGTTTCCACGCAGTCGACCACCACTTTGATCGAATCCACGCCAGGGCCAGGTCCTCCAGCCTCCTTCCGTTGCTGGGTGAAGTCTCGTTCAAGAAGCTCACTAGCTGGTCCATCGACCACTGAGCCGGCAGGGCGGCTCCCTGTCCCTCTGCAATCTCCACATGAATCGCAGGCGCCGCACCAGCTCTCAGTTCCATACACCAGAGGCTCAGTCTCTTCCACTCACTCTCCTGCACCTTTCTTCCTCTTCACATCCACATGTTAACCAAGGAAAAGGTCCGAAAAAATCTCCACGAGCGGGAGCCACCAAATGTGCGACCACTCACTCCATGGTCGCCACCGGAAGTACTTATCTTTATTGACTTGTTGGTGACTATGTGGCTGTGCTTTTCTCTCCACTGATTTTCATCCCACTGTTATCATCAAAATTCTGTGTGCATATCCATGTATACATCTCCAATGTGATTGTTGCAGCTAGTGTAGGAATATTGATTAAGGAATTTATAATTGTTCGAAACAGTGCCACCGTTGATATTTGCATTGTCTTTGGCTAAAATGCTGACCCAGTATTATTCAGCTTCTGAAGTTATGTCGTACTTGAAAACATGGCAAATGCTGATCATACAGCAGCAATGAATAAAACCTTCAGTTCAGACTGGAATCTACGACAACTTTTAAAGATGTGATGGGACGTACTCATAGCCTCCAGGAATGTATGATTTATTAATGGTGAATGGTTCACTAATCATGGAGCTGCTGGTTCAGAGAGCAGTGGAACACTGCTCATCCTGTCTGTGCTCTGGGCCACTTTCATAGCTGCTTTGTCGCATTCTATGATCATGTTGCTTTCAAGGTTGTTTAGTATTTGAATGCTGACCTCCAAAATGCAGTAGGAACACAGGAGCAAGAGGAGACCATTTAGCTCCTTTGAACCTATTCAGTCCATGGCTGCGTTATCTTGAACCAATTTATCTACCGGAGCTACATATCCTTGTGTACGTACCAGAAATCTTAACTTTGGGGCAGCACGATTTAGCATTGCTGCCTCACGCGCCGAGATCCCAGGTTCGATCCTGGTTCTGGGTCACTGCCCGTGTGGAGTTTGCACATTCTCCCCGTGTTTGCGTGGGTTTCGTCCCCACAACTCAAAGACGTGCAGGGTAGGTAGATTGGCCACGCTAAATTGCCCCTTAATTGGAAAAATGAATTGGGACTCTAAATTTATAAGAAAAAAATAAATCTTAACTTTGACAAAAATCTATCAATCATAGTCTCCAAAGCCCTATTTGGCCGTGTATCCACAGCCATTTAGAGGACGGAGTTCAAGGCTTCTGTTAATCTTTTGCATGAAAAGACACAACCTGGATTTCCTCCTAAATGGTTCTCATTTGAAAATTGTGTTGCATTATTCTTGATCTTTCATCTCCTCCCCCCACAGCCATGAAAGATGAGAGGAAACAGTTGTGTCTACTGTATTTAATTATGTTTAACATTTAAACTCATCAGATTGCCTCACTATTTTCTGTACATAAGGGGGAAAAAGCCTACTTTACCTATCCTCATAATTTAACCCACTAAGTCTGTGTATCATTCAAGTGAATGTGCTCTGCATCTCCTTCAAGGTCAGTATGTTCTTGGGATGCGGTATCCAAAGCTGGCACAGTACTCCAGATGGCATCTCTACAAGGGCTCTAACTGGCTTTGCATTTCAGCTTACTTGAGATGAAGGCCAGCATTCCATTAGCCTCTTGGATTGCTTTTTGTACTTGCCCTCTATACTTTTATGACAGTGTTTTCCCAATCTCTTTGCTCCTCCTATGTTAATTTCATGCCATTCGGAATCTTCCTTCAATCCAAAGTGGATTGTTTTAATTTTGCCTCCACATTTGATCTGTGAATATCCCACTGCAAGTTCCTGCTTCTCCTTTCTCCACCCACCATGTCCATCCTAACTCGGGATCATCTGCGGTATGCAACACTTTTACCACAATTGGGTTCTGCAGTGCTGCTGATGCCGACACAACAGAAGCCCTTCAGGCACAAAATGACATGTGCTGCACTGCTGGCCACTTGTGGAACCCCATGCTCGGAGGGTACAAGTACAGGTGTGCTGTGCATGCGGTGGAGATGTCAGAGATCTGGTGGTGAGGTCAGTCAGCTGTTCTGGCTGATCTGATCTGACACAAACACAGTTTTTCAGAACTTCAACTGCGTATCTACATTGGATGCCTGTGCTAATGCGTTCTCAGTTACATGAGGGACTGCCTATGTCTCCTTCCAACCATCCAACTTGGCTGTTAAACTTGAAGTTGAGGTGCTTTTGACTGATTTGTACTGTGATAACGTTTGTGGAAGCATTGTGACTTATTGGTGATTGGGTACATTCATTTAGGGAGGGCAGGGGATTTGGAGTTGTATTTTGACCAGCATAACTAAATAATGGAGCAGAGGCTGCAGAGCAAAGAGGCTCTGAGAAGTGGCTCTCCACAGAAGGTCCAATCCACCACTTGCTTCCAGAAAATATTTCTCATACCTCCACCTCGCCCATGACTGGTGAATCAAGAGATTAAGATTGATTTTAGTTCTAAATAGTTGTAACTATATGCTAGCACAACTTTGCAGGGAATTGCCAATTGAATTATATTAAAATTGAAGAGTTTGTGTCTTTTCAGCGATATGCTGTAGCTATCTTGTGCCATTTCCTGTTTGCTATGCCTGCTTTTGTGGCAACGTTGAACCTACTCTGGTCCCCTCCCTCAACACTTTTTCTGTGACTGTGTGTTGGCGATATGTCCTACTCTCACCCTGAATTGGAAAACTTCCTTAACTCTATTCCAATTTCTCTCCTTCTGTCAGTTTCGTAGCATCCATTTCTGACTTCCCTATCCTTCCTTGATTTCTCTGTCTCTGTTTTTGGTGATAGGATATCAGCTAATAATTATACCAAACTACCTCCAATACACTTCCTCAGACCTTACATCCTGTAAGGACTCCTTTCCGCTCTCCTAGTTCCTCCGTCTGTCACAGCCACAGCAGGTAGCATGGTGGTTAGCATCAATGCTTCACAGCTCCAGGGTCCCAGGTTCGATTCCCGGCTGGGTCACTGTCTGTGTGGAGTCTGCACGTCCTCCCCGTGTGTGCGTGGGTTTCCTCCGGGTGCACCGGTTTCCTCCCACAGTCCAAAGATGTGCGGGTTAGGTGGATTGGCCATGCTAAATTGCCCGTAGTGTAAGGTTAATGGGGGGATTGTTGGGTTACGGGTATACGGGTTAAAGTAGGGTGATCATTGCTCGGCACAACATCAAGGGCCGAAGGGCCTGTTCTGTTCTATAAAGTGTTTTCAATGTCGTTTCCCTTCCCCCGTTGACAGGGCCCTCAACCATGTCAGCCACACTCCTTTCCTCTCCTCTCCCTCCCTGAACCACAGTAGGGTTCCCATTCTGTTTCAGTTTTAGGTTTTTTTCTTTCAGACAACAGCACACCTGCTCTAGGTACAGCTTTTTGTTTCTTTTCTTGCCCCATCGCCATTCCCTTCGGCCCTGGAAGACCAACTCTTCTCTCTGAGAACCACAGAAAGGTTATGGCACAGAAGGAAGCCAATCAGCCCATCATAGCTAAACTAGCCGCCTATCCTAATCCCAGCACCTGGTTCAGGTGCAGATCCAGGTACCTTTAAAATGAGTTGAGGGTTTCTGCCTCCACCACCAAATCTGGCAGTAAATTCCAGACATCAAAACCGCTCTCCCCTTTGATTCTATCCCAGACCGTCCCTTTGTTCTTGTCCCACCCACACCGTGCTCAAAATACATCTCTCAACTTTTCTCCATTCTGACAAAAGGTTGCAAACCTGAAATGTTAACTCTTTCTCTCTCCACAAATGCTGCCATAACCTGCTGAATAATTCCAGAATTTTTTTAAAATTTCTGATTTCCTTACATCTACAGTATTCTGATTTTGATCAACGTTTGTTTGCTTTCATTGTGCTTCAGCTTAAATTAAAATATCTGGTGTGGACTGATGGTGCAGCTTAGTTTCATGACGGTGCTGACAATGCATCTTTGCCATTGCAGCATCTCTTCTGTCACCTTTTAGTGATCCACCTGCTGCCACACCTTTTTTTCCAAATTTCTGTGCATTGTACATCAGTTCTAGTTTTCAACTTGTTTTTCTCTCCTTCCTACCCCAGTTTGATAAACAATACTGATAAACAATAGAGCATTTTCTTCCCTGTCCAACCTAGTCTTCAATCCAGCCTTCTTTCCTATAAGATACTCCTTGCCATTGCATTCATGTTGTTCACTGTCCTTTGACTAATTTTTAACATTTTCCACTCTTATTCCAGAATCATAAATTCCAATCTGCAGGTTGTCAGCCAACCAATCAAACTAAACTTCCTGCAAAGCTGGTCCCTACTTGAAGCTGACGAGTCTGTTTCTCCTCTCTAATAACAGAACCGAGGAACACAATGTCCTGACAAGCAGGCTGCTTCAGCTCGAGTCCACTGCTTAAAGGCACACTGCGATTATGTGCCAACAGACCAAAAATAATTAAAGAAAAGAAAATGGGAACAAAATAAATAAACAGGAAGGACT
Organism: Scyliorhinus canicula; assembly: GCF_902713615.1. Taxonomy (NCBI): domain Eukaryota; kingdom Metazoa; phylum Chordata; class Chondrichthyes; order Carcharhiniformes; family Scyliorhinidae; genus Scyliorhinus; species Scyliorhinus canicula. Next base: position 149,159,121 of record NC_052147.1, on the reverse strand, counting down.
TTTACATAATGCTTCTCTGAAATGCCTTCAAATGTTTTATTATGTTAAAGGCGCTGTGGAGCTCAACTATTATTAAGCTTTGTACCAGTTAGTTCCCTGGGTTCAAAATCACTGGTCATCCCATTATGATCTGGAAAATGTCCTGATCTGTGCAATATCTGGAGTAAACCATCAACCTAGGGATTAAAGCTGATGGCCTTCCTGCTATACACAAGACATGAGTGAGTGAACTGAATATGGTATAAAACAGTAAATGATGGTACTGTTCAGTTTCCGTAATGGATAAACAAATAAAGATGCCACTTGTTTTCTCTAAGGTTTAATATTTGCTATGGTTTCACTCGAGTCTAGTTATCCTGTTAGACTGGCACCCAGTTCAAACATCAAGCTCTTCAGTGATTGACTGAAAAGCTGGCACTGAATGCACTATCCTTTTCAGCAAGGTTGCTGAGAGGAATACGTAATAAACTCCTTTTGAAGTTGTAGACTCAAAAGATAACAGATGGTTGTACCTCTCATTAATGCATTTCATTAACAACTATCCAATGTTGGCTGTATTTCTTGTTTGTAAATTGTTACTTTTGACCATTTCAGATTCTAATGTGGTAGCTTGGGCTGTTGATATTAATACCTTTTGGTATTTCATTAATTTATGATTTTTATATTTTGTCTCTTATGAAACCTTTTGTAGGCAACCTGATATATCAGAACTCAGATTTTCCATACTGCGTAGCTCTGAGCTTTTAACTCTTTGCATGTTGATTCTAGCCATACCTTCCAATATTGGAAATGTGAACAAGTTGCTTTTTGTTAGATATTTATGTCTGTTCCATTGTTATTCATGCTCCTTGTGATGGTAAAGTGCTGGAAATACACACCAGGTCTGGCAGCATTTGTGGATCAAAACAGAATGAAGGAACGTGACTCTTCAGAACAAAAAGAAGATAGAAATGTGATGGGTTCAATGTTGTTAATGGGCAAGGGGGAGGAAAAGCAAAAGGGAAGGTCTAGGATGGGGTAAAGGATTGGAGGGATTTAAAAAACCAAGACAACAGTGAATAAAAGGAAAAGGGTAATGGTTATAGTAAAGAAAGTCACTTGCCTCAGAATTTCCAGTCTCTGGTTTTCTCTTGTAGCCACAGTGTTTATGTGGCTGGTCGAGTTCACTTTCTGGTCAATGGTGTCCACCAGGATGTTATAGGTGATTCAGCGATGGTAATGCCATTGAATTTCATGGGGCGATGGTTCTTTTTTTGTGTTGGAACTGAAGGCAGATGCATGTCAAAACGGCATGAGCCATATGATATATTTACTTTTGAGATATGGAGGAAGAAAAAAAGTTACTTCAATGAATCATAACTAAAATATATTTTGCTTCCAAATATTTCTGTAATTTTATAGCCAATGCCCTGTGAATGTCAGGATGTTTATTTAGATAGTGTATTGATGGAGTATGTATCCAATAAATTACTTGATGTCTTTATTGGGGCTGTAAATAAAATGGTTGTCAGGGAACTTAGTTCATCATCTATGTTAAGGTAACAAGAAGTAGACAAACTGAGCAGTCATCATTTTCTTTTTTGCCCAACCTGTTCCATCTCCTCTTTAGCTTTCATTAGAGCTTTAAAGTAAAACCTTTCCTTTGTTTTATTCTGTGATTCACATTGTACTTAAACATAGAATAAAAATGCCAACAATTTTGTGAATGAGGGGTGTTAGGGTAAGGGGTGTATGGTCAAGGGAGTATGTTTGAGTAAGGTGGAGACAAAGTTGGTAGCGAATTAGATTCACATGGTAAGTTCTGCTAAGTCTTTCTCGGGCTTAAATTTGTATTAAGAGTCAAGCTGTGACATCGAACTGGTTAGGTTCACATGGGAGCTTGGTGTGCAGGGGAAAGAGGTACTTTAAGGTCCATTGCAATTTGTAAAGTGTGTGAAGTATTAGTCAGATTTTCCAGTACTTGTCATGTTTATTAATAGCTGTGAAGTTATTGAATTAAGGCCAGGTAAAATTATTTACTTTTTGGTTTCACACAAATTAAGTTAAAACACGGCAGTGCAGCCCAGTCGCTGATTGGTTTTTCTTTTGAATATTGTTGAGGGTGTTGGCTTTTCAGAGGAATGCAGTCGAGCCATGTTTGTGGCACCATGGCACAATAGAATCATAGAATTTACAGTGCAGAAGGCCATTCGGCCCATCGAGTCTGCACCGGCCCTTGGAAAGAGCACCCCACTCAAGCCCACATCCCTTCCACCCCATCCCCTTTACCCTGATAAACCTTTTTGGACACTAAGAGCAAGTTAGCATGGTCAATCCACCTAACCTACACATCTTTGGACTGCGGGAGGAAACCGGAGCACCCGGAGGAAACCCACGTGCACATGGGGAAAACGTGCAGACTCCACACAGACAGTGACCCAAGCTGGGAATCGAACCTGGGACCCTGGAGCTGTGAACCAACTGTGCTAACCACTATGCTGCTGCCCTGTACAAGAGGGGAAGAAAAAGAGAAGAGCAGTCATGATGGGGGTATTGTTAGTGAGACGAATAGGCAGACCTTTCTGTGTTCGTATCTCTCTGGTGCCAGGGTCAAGGATGTCACTGACCTTCCTTTCTGGGGTTGTGGTCTTCATTGATACAGTGGCTTGGGTAAGAAGGAAGAAAAAGGTCCTGAAAACAGATTTCGGAGAGCTAGAAGGAGATTTTAAAGCACTAATCTCGGGATTGCTTCCAGCCCCACTTGCTAGTGAGACTAGAAATAGCAGAATTGAGTGATTGAACACATGGCTGGAGAACGGATGTATGAGGGAGGGCACAAGTTTCTGAGGCACTGGCATCGGTTCTGGGGGAAGTGAGGCATGCAGAAGATGGACAGGATGCATCTTAGAAGGACCGGGACTAACATCCTTGCAGGGAGATTCGCTAGAGCTGTTGGGGAGGGTTTAAAGTGGATTGTCAGGGAGATGAGAACCTGAGAGGACCTCTGATTTGAGGGAAGCAAGACTGGTAAAAGGAAGTAGAAATGTAGAAAACAAAAAAGACTGATGAAGCACAGATAATCATCAAATAGACAAAAATAGAGAATGCAGTTTAAAAAAAAAAGCAGAATTAAAGGCACTCTATCTGAATGCACATAGAATTTGCAATAAGGTTGATGATTTGAATGCCCAAATTGAGTTATATGGGTATGATTTAATTGCCATTGCATAGACGGGTCTATAGGGTGACCGAGATTTGAAACTAAATATCTAGGTTATTTGGCATTTAGTAGGGATGGGCAAAAAGGAATAGGTGGTGCAGTAGCATTCTTAATAAGGGGTGAGATCAATACATTCCTCTTTTAGAGGATCTTCAATTGAAGGATCAAAATGTTTCATCAGTTTGGATGGAGCTGAGAAACAGCAAGGGGCAACAAACACTGGTGGGAGTTGTTTATAGGTTATCAAATTGTAGCAGTAATGTTGAGCATGGTCTAAATCAGGTCCGCGATGCATGTAATATGGGTAATACAGTAATAGTGAGCGACTTCAATTTATACACAGACTGAAGGAGGAATTCCTGGAGTGTGTATGAGATGGATTTATGGCACAGTATGTTGAGGAGCCAACAAGGGATCCGGCTATTTTTGGCGTTTTATAACCAGAAAGGACTAATTAATACCTTGCTGTAAAGGAGCCTTTGGGAAGTGGCTTATAAGGATGCTAGTAAAAGTGGTAAGCCTGAGGATTGAGAGGAGTTTACAAGCCAGCAAAGGTTGACCAAGAAGCTGATTAAGAAAGGAAAAGAGAATATGAATGTAAATTTATGAGGAACATAAAGGCAGCCAGTAAAAGCTTCTTCAAGCACTTGAAAAGGAAAAGGAAAAGATTAGCTAGGACAACTGTGGGCCCATTACAGGTGGGGTCAAGAGAATTTATGGTGGCAAATGGATTGGCGGAGGAACTAAACAGTAACTTTGCAAATGATATGTTGGACTTCATTGCAAGTTGACTTCAGTATCGGGGTAAAGATGTCTGGCTGCAGTTCTGTAGAGCCTTGGTGAGGTCCAACCTGGAGTATTGTGTACAGTTTTGGTCCCATTATCTAAGGAGGGATATACTTGTAATAGGAGGAGTGAAACAGAGGTTCACCAGATTAATCCTTGGGATGGCAAGATTGTCTTGTGAGGAGAGATTGAGGAGACTGGGTCTGTATTGCCCAGTTTTGAAGACTGAGGGGTGACCTCAATTTAAACTTCAATTCTTACAGGGCCTGGCAGGGTGGATGTAGATGAGGTTTCCCCTGGCTGGTGGCACAGTGGTTAGCACTGGGACCTGGGATCAATTCCGACCTTGGGTCACTCTCTGTGTTGAGTTTGCACTTTCTCCCCATGTCTGTGTGGGTTTCCTCTGTGTGCAGTTTCCTCCTACAGTCCAAAGATGTGCAGGTTAGGTGTCGTATGGGATAACGGGGATATGGTGGGGGAGTGGGCCTAGGTAAAGTGCTTTCAGATGATTGCCGCAGACTGGAGGGGCCAAGTGGCCCCCTTCTGCACTGTACGATTTCCACGGTGAGTCTGAAACCACGGGTCATAATCTCAGGATAAAGGGTAGGCCATGTAAGCCCGATGAGCAATTTCTTCATTGAGGAAGGTGGTGAATCTTTGAAATTCTCTGCCCCAAAGGCTGTGGAAGCTCCATCATTGAGCAGGTTCAAAACAGAAATTCATAGATTTCTGGAGATTAATAACATCCCGGGATATGGCAATAGTGTGGGAAAATGTGTCGAGCTGGATGATCAGCCATGATCCAATTGAATGGTGGAGCAGCTTGATGGGCTGAATGGCCTATTCATGTACCTGTGTTCCTTGTGTTTGGGAGATGGGTGGCGGAAATGAGATCTTTGCCTACAGGGCAGTGGATACCAATGCTGCACAGTGTAGCGCAATGCCAATGTAGCTTATGCTTATCATCCTCCCACTTGCTGAGTGGGACCAGCCACTTGTTAGATTAAACAAACCTCAGTCAAAGAATTATCTGGGCCTAGACTTGATGCAGTACTCAGAGTGTGCTACATTGTCAAACTGGTATTTTTCCGATATGGTGTTAAACTGAAGCCCTGTTTGTCTGTTTGGATGGATGTAAAAGAAAATGTGTTTGTTAAAGAAAAGTAGGGTGTTGTTCTGATGTCCTGGTCAATATTCTTCCTTCAACCAACACCATAAAAAACTTTTTTTGCGGAGTAACTGCAGCTAAAAGCTGATTTACAAAATACTTTGGTACACTAAGGACCTGAACGATGCTCTGTAAATTTGTTTGTTATGGACATGCTGAATGGTGAACAGGAATACTGCAGAACCAATGAGAGGGCATATAAAAATGTATACCCTTGGCACTTCCTCACGAGCAATTAGTCTGGCTTCCTGTACAAATCTTCAGTCTCATCCGCCTTTTTGCTGGGCATAGTATTTGTTATCGGGAACAGCAGTTATGTGTGATTAGTTGATCAAATTATTTGAAAATATATGTCTAATGCTGAGCATGTGCTTGCCAAATGTGAAGTAAAAACTTGTTGAAAGTTAGTGGAAAGATATAGATATAGAGAAATACAGCACAGAACAGGCCCTTCGGCCCACGATGTTGCGCCGAACTTTTGTCCTAGGTTAATCATAGAATTTTGGACAATTTTTCACGGCCAATCCACCTAACCTGCACATCTTTGGACTGTGGGAGGAAACCGGAGTACCCGGAGGAAACCCACGCAGTCACGGGGAGGATGTGCAGACTCCACACAGACAGTGACCCAAGTCGAAATCGAACTTGGGACCCTGGAGCTGTGAAGCAATTGTGCTATCCACAATGCTACCGTGCTGCCCTTAAGAAGTTAACCTACACTCCATTATTCTACCCTAATCCAAGTACCTATCCAATAGCCGCTTGAAGGTCCCTAACTTTTCCTACTCAACTACTTCCACAGGCAGTGCATTCCATGCCCCCACTACTCTCTGGGTAAAGAACCTACCTCTGACATCCCCTCTATATCTTCCACCATTTATCTTAATTTATGTCCCCTTGTAATGGTGTGTTCCACCCGGGGAAAAAGTCTCTGACTGTCTACTCTATCTATTCCCCTGATCATCTTATAAACCTCTATCAAGTCGCCCCTCATCCTTCTCCGTTCTAATGAGAAAAGGCCTAGCACCCTCAACCTTTCCTCGTATGACCTACTCTCCATTCCAGGCAACATCCTGGCAAATCTCCTTTGCACCTTTTCCAAAGCTTCCACATCCTTCCTAAAATGAGGTGACCAGAACTGCACACAGTACTCCAAATGTGGCCTGACCAAGGTTTTGTACAGCTGCATCATCACCTCACGGCTCTTAAATTCAATCCCTCTGCTAATGAACGCTAGCACACCATAGGCCTTCTTCACAGCTCTATCCACTTGAGTGGCAACTTTCAAAGAACTATGAACATAGACCCCAAGATCTCTCTGCTCCTCCACATTGCCAAGAACCCTACCATTAACCCTGTATTCCGCATTCATATTTGTCCTTCCAAAATGGACAACCTCACACTTGTCAGGGTTAAACTCCATCTGCCACTTCTCAGCCCAGCTCTGCATTCTATCTATGTCTCTTTGAAGCCGACAACAGCCCTCCTCACTATCCACAACTCCACCAATCTTCGTATCATCTGCAAATTTACTGACCCACCCTTCAACTCCCTCATCCAAGTCGTTAATGAAAATCACAAACAGCAGAGGACCCAGAACTGATCCCTGCGGTACGCCACTGATAACTGGGCTCCAGGCTGAATATTTGCCATCCACCACCACTCTCTGTCTTCTATCGGTTAGCCAGTTTGTTATCCAACTGGCCAAATTTCCCACTATCCCATGCCTCCTTACTTTCTGCATAAGCCTACCATGGGGAACCTTATCAAATGCCTTACTAAAATCCATGTACACTACATCCACTGCTTTACCTTCATCCACATGCTTGGTCACCTCCTCAAAGAATTCAATAAGACTTGTAAGGCAAGACCTACCCCTCACAAATCCGTGCTGACTATCCCTAATCAAGCAATGCCTTTCCAGATGCTCAGAAATCCTATCCCTCAGTACCCTTTCCATTACTTTGCCTACCACCGAAGTAAGACTAACTGGCCTGTAATTCCCAGGGTTATCCCTATTCCCTTTTTTGAACAGGGGCACGACATTCGCCACTCTCCAATCCTCTGGTACCACTCCTGTTGACAGCGAGGACGAAAAGATCATTGCCAACGGCTCTGCAATTTCATTTCTTGCTTCCCATAGAATCCTTGGATATATCCCGTCAGGCCCGGGGCACTTGTCTATCCTCAAGTTTTTCAAAACGCGCAACACATCTTCCTTCCTAACAAGTATTTCCTCGAGCTTACCGGTCTGTTTCACACTGTCCTCTCCAACAATATGGCCCCTCTCGTTTGTAAATACTGAAGAAAAATACTTGTTCAAGACCTCTCCTATCTCTTCAGACTCAATACACAATCTCCCGCTACTGTCCTTAATCGGACCTACCCTCGCTCTAGTCATTCTCATATTTCTCACATATGTGTAAAAGGCCTTGGGGTTTTCCTTGATCCTACCCGCCAAAGATTTTTCATGCCCTCTCTTAGCTCTCCTAATCCCTTTCTTCAGTTCCCTCCTGGCTATCTTGTATCCCTCCAGCGCCCTGTCTGAACCTTGTTTCTTCAGCCTTACATAAGTCTCCTTCTTCCTCTTAAGACATTCAACCTCTCTTGTCAACCATGGTTCCCTCACTCGACCATCTCTTCCCTGCCTGACAGGGACATACATATCAAAGACACGCAGTACCTGTTCCTTGAACAAGTTCCACATTTCACTTGTGTCCTTCCCTGACAGCCTATGTTCCCAACTTCTGCACTTCAATTCTTGTCTGACAGCATTGTATTTACCCTTTCCCCAATTATAAACCTTGCCCTGTTGCTCACACCTATCCCTCTCCATTACTAAAGTGAATTGTGGTCACTACCTCCAAAATGCTCCCCCACTAACAAATCTATCACCTGCCCTGGTTCATTACCAAGTACTAAATCCAATATGGCCTCCCCTCTGGTCGGACAATCTACATACTGTGTTAGAAAAGCTTCCTGGACACACTGCACAAACACTACCCCATCCAAACTATTTGATCTAAAGAGTTTCCACTCAATGTTTGGGAAGTTGAAGTCGCCCATGACTACTACCCTGTGACTTCTGCACCGTTCCAAAATCTGTTTCCCAATCTGTTCCTCCACATCTCTGCTGCTATTGGGGGGCCTATAGAAAACTCCCAACAAGGTGACTGCTCCTTTCCTATTTCTAACTTCAACCCATATTACCTCAGTAGGCAGATCCCCCTCGAACTGCCTTTCTGCAGCTGTTATACTATCTCTAATTAACAATGCCACCCCCCCCCCCCCCACCTCTTTTACCATCCTCCCTAATCTTGTTGAAACATCTATAGCCAGGGACCTCCAACAACCATTTCTGCCCCTCTTCTATCCAAGTTTCCGTGATGGCCACCACATCGTAGTCCCAAGTACAGATCCATGCCTTAAGTTCACCCACCTTATTCCTGATGCTTCTTGCATTAAAGTATACACACTTCAACCCATCTCCTTGCCTGCAAGTACTCTCCTTTGTCATTGTTACCTTCCCCACTGCATCACTACGTGCTTTGGCATCCTGACTATCGTCTACCTTAGTTGCTGGACTACAGATCTGGTTCCCATTCCCCTACCAAATTAGTTTAAACCCTCCCGAAGAGTACTAGAAAACCTCCCCCCCAGGATATTGGTGCCCCTCTGGTTCAGATGCAACCCGTCCTGCTTGTGCAGGTCCCACCTTCCCCAGAATGTGCTCCAATAGATGCATGTTTTATCTTGAAGGAATAGTCGTGAGAGTAAAATTCAACTTGTACTGAACATGAACCATATACAATTCATAACTCCCATTGGACGGGAGAGTAACAGTCAGTGGTTTATTGGGGTTTAAAATTCAGTTCATGACCCTAATCTTTGGAAATGAAATATAATTTTAATTCAATCAGTCCTTTCAACTTTGAATTGTTAATATTTCCCCACTTTTACTGGCTGGCATCTGTGATATCTCAAGATATTCATGAATTAAAAAGGGTACTCCGAATAGACCAGTTAATTGTACAGCAAAACCAGATGAATACAAGATATGGGAGGTCATGCCCAAACTGAATGATGGTCTGCTAAGACTACACCCCAAGGACCAACTCCATTTCTGGTCGCCAAAGTTTAGGGGAGGCATTTAATTGCAGCAAGAGAGAAAAGGACCTTCCTTGTGCTGGAGGTCTAAACTGTCCTCCCACCCCCTCTTGCAGCAACCAAAATGATGCCAGAACATTTGCATCTACTACCTCTTGGTCAAAGGTAAAAATGATCTTTAGTACTATTTTGTATCCCTTATAACAAAATCTGTTTGCTCTTTGTTTGCAGAGAACAGGTCCCTGCATGTGAATATATTTCACTTGTAGCTAGAAGTGAAATACATTCATACACTGGATTTCATTCCATGCAAACTAAAGAAATATGTTCAAGCCTCATGCCTTCTTTGAATTACCTGGGAGCGGGTGGCACAGTGGAGCAGTTGTTGACACTGCTGCTCATGGTGCCGAGGAACTGGGTTCGATCCCGCCCTGGGCCACTGTCCGTGTGGAGTTTGCAAATTCTCCCTGTGTCTGCATGAGTCTGACCTCCACAGACCCAAAGGGTAGGTCGATTGGCCACGCCAAACTACCCTTAATTGGAATAAAATCATTGGGTACCCTTAAATTAAATAAAAAAGAATTACCCGAAAGCTTGGGGAGCTGATACTTTACTGTTGCTTTCTCCATGGCAACGGTTCAGTCAAGTTGGTGAGTATTCTTCTCCTCTGGTACAACTTATTGTGAGCATTTAAAATTTGGCATTCTTGCATTTGTCATGTTGCAAGATGAAAAACATCAGCAACAAGTCTCCATTTTGAGAAACGTTTATTGCCTTCAACAATCACACACAGGCACTTAACCATGTGAGCAGAGGCAGTCTATTTTAGCTGCTGAAGAAAATTGGCTTCCTGCCGACTCTGCTCAACATAGTCGCCTCTTTCCGTCACAATATGATGGGTGAGATCAGCTATGACAGAGCCTCATTGGAACCCTTTGAGTTCCGTAGTGGGGGCAAACAGGGTTGTGTTCTGGCACCTACTTACTTTGGCATATTCTTCTCCTTGCCCTTGTCATATACCTTCATTTTTAAAATTCATTTACGGAATGTCACTGGCTAGGCCAGCATTTATTGCTCATCTGATTGCCCTTGTGAGGGTGGTGCGAGCTGCCTTCTTTAACTGCTGCAGTGCCTGAGGTGTAGGTACACGCACAGTGTTATTAGGTAGTTCCAGGATTTTGACCTTGTGACAGTAAAGGAACGGAGACATATTTCCAAGTTCGAACAAAGAACAGTACAGGACAGGAACAGGTCCTTCGGCCCTCCAAGCCTGTACTGGCCATTATACCTTGGCCAAAACCCTCAGCACTTCTTTGTGCCGTATGCCTCAATACCCACCCTGTCCATGTATTTTTTGAGATGCCTATTGAATGCCGTTAATGTATCCGCTTCCACAACCTCCCCTGGCAGCGCGTTCCAGGCACTCGCCACCCTCGCACATCTCCTCTAAACTTTGTCCCACAGACCTCAAACCTATGCGCCTGAGTTATTGATCCCTCCACCCTGGGAAAGGTGCATGCCTATCCACTCTACCAATGCCCCTCATAATCTTGTAGACCTCTATCAGGTTGCCCCTCAACCTCCATTGTTCTAATGAAAACAGTCAGTTCTCCGCAGAGCTAACACCAGGCAACATCCTGGCAAATCTGAGATAATTTAGTCCACTCCTCCACCATACCCAGTAACTCTCCCATCACCCATGGCACCTTCCCATGCAATCGCAGAAGATGTAACACCTGCCCCTTTACCTCTTCCATGCTTAACATCCCAGGCCCAAAACACTCATTCCAGGTTAAGCAGCATTTCATTTGCACTCTTCCAATCTGGTCTATCACATTCGCTGCTCCCAATGTGGTCTCTATATCGGAGAGACCAAACTGGGTCATCGCATTGCTGAGCACCTTCGGTCTGTGTGCATTCAGGATTCTGATCTTCCTGTTGCTTGCCATTTTAACAAAAGACCCTGCTCCCAAGCCCACATGTCTGTCCTTGGCCTGCTGCAATGTTACAGTGAAGCTCAACACAAGCTGAAGGAACAACATCTCATCTTCCAGTTAGGCACGCTACAGCCTCCCGGTTTCAACATTGAATTCAACAACTTCAGATGATTAGCTCTATCCCACCTCGATCCATTTGTCTTCATCCCTTTTCATTTCAACTGTCTTTAACCATTTATTTCTTTATTGATATATATGTTTAACCCCCTCCCCCATCTTGTCCACCTTTCCTTACCCCTTCTCCCCACACATCTCCATCGTTCATTCTCACTCCACAGTATAAATATTTCCCACTTTCTCTGTCTGTTAGCTTTGACAGAGTCATTGGACTTGAAACGTTACCTCTTTTCTCTCCCTACAGATGCTGCCAGACCTGCTGAGATTTTCCAGCATTTTCTCTTTCGTTTCAGGTTCCAGCATCTGCACTAATTTGCTTTTATCCTTGAAAATCTCCTCTGCACCCTCTTCGAAACCTCCCACATCCTGCTGGTAGTGTGGCGACCAGAATTGTGCGCGGTATTCCAAGTGTGGCCGTACCAAGGTTCTATACAACTGTAGTATGACTTGCCAATTTTTATACTCGATGCCCATCCAATGAAGGCAAGCATTCCGTATGCTTTCTTGACTACCGTGTCCACTTGTGTTGCCACTTTCAAAGATCTGTGGACTTGTATGCCCAGATCTCTCTGACTTTCTATATTTCAAAGAGTTTTCCCCTCTATGTTAGACCTACCAAAATGCATTACCTCACATTTGTTCAGATTAAACTCCATTTGCCATCTCTCTGCTCAAGTCTCTAACCTATCTGTGTCCTGCTGTATCCTCTGACAATCCTTTTTTCCCCCTTAAATTTAGAGTATCCAATTATTTTTTTTTCTAATTAAGGGGCAATTTAGCGTGGCCAATCCACCTAACTTGCACATCTTTTGGGTTGTGGGGTGAAACCCATGCAGACACGGGGAGAATGTGCAAACTCCACATGGACAATAACCCAGGGCTGGGATCAAACCTGGGACCTCAGCTAACCACTGCACCACCGTACGCCCCTTGTATGAATTACTAAACACGTACAGATTATATAGAATGTTCCCCTTCTTCCAAATTATCTCTGACACCTGAACTCCCGTCAGTCTTCCCAGTTTTCCTGAAACAATATCCAAATTAAATAACCAACTTGTAGTTGCTGCACGATATCGGGATGATACACAAGTCTAGGAAATGTCTTTTCCTGTTCTAGAAAAGATGTTTAAAACTGCTGTTACGAACATTTTCTGCACTACCTTAGCTTTAAGACCTAGGGGCTTGTTTGATGTAAACCTGGCTTCTCAGCTGCTAGCTGAAAAACTAGCTTTCAGGCTTGGTGGCTGGAACCTGGCCTGTCTGCTCACACAGACATGGGGTGAATGTGCAAACTCCATCCTCTGACAATCCTCAACACTCTGCCACTCCACCAACCTTGGCGTCATCTGCGAATTTACTAATCAGACCAGCTACATTTTCTTCCAATCGTTTACGTATACTACAAATAGTATAGGCCCCAGTACCGATCTCTGTGGAACACCACCACAACCTTCAATCAGAAAATCACCCTTCTACTGTTACCATCTGCCTTCTGTGGCCGAGCCTGTTGTGTATCCATCTTGCCACCTCCCCTCTGATCCCGTGTAATTTCACCTTTTGAACCAGTATGCCATGAGGCACTTGTCAAAGGTTTCACTGAAGTCCATGTAAACAACATCAACTGCCCTCCTCTCATCAATCATCTTTGTAAGGGCAGCGCGGTGGAGCAGTGGATAGCACTGCAGCCTCACGGCGCCGAGGTCCCAGGTCCGATCCCGGCTTTGGGTCACCGTCCATGTGGAGTTTGCACATTCTCCCCATGTTTGCGTGGGTTTCACCCTCTACAACCCAAAAGATTGGCAGGGTAGGTGGATTGGCCACACTAAATTGTCCCTTAATTGGAAAATGAATTGGGCACTCTAAATTTAAAACAAAAAATCTTTGTCACCTCTTCAAAAAACTCGATCAAGTTAGTGAGGCACGACCTCCCCTTCACAAAACCATGCTGTCTATTGCTAATTGAGTCCATTTCTTACCAAATGTGTATAAATTCTGTCCCTGAGAATTTTCTTCAATAATTTACCTAGTATTGACGTGAGGTTTCCTGGATCATCCCTGCTACCTTTCTTGAACAGCTGTACCACATTAGCCATTCTCCAGTCCTCTGGGATCTAATCTGTAGCCAATGAGGATACAAAGACGTCAGTCAAGGCCCCAGCAATGTCCTCCTTTGCTTTCCTCCGGATTTTGGTGTAAACCCGTCCGGGCCAGGAGGCTTCTCCACCTTAATATTCTTTAAAACACCCAATACGACATGACCCAGACTGTCTACACACCCTACCCAAGAATCATCATCCACAAAATCTTTTTCTTTGGTGAACACTGATGCAAAGTACTCATTTAGTACCTCACTCATTTCCTCTGGCTCAACACATGGATGCCCCCCACTGTCCTTAAGTGGTCCAATCCTTTCCCTGGCCACCCTCTTGCTTTTTACATATGAATAAAAAGCTTTGGGATTCACCATAATCCTATTTGCCAAGGACTTTCATGACCTCTCCTAGTCCTCATAATTTCCTGCTTCAGTACCGTCTTACTTTCTTTATACTCCGCAAGGGTTTTGACTGTTCAGACCCTTCTAGACTATACAAAAGCCTCCTTTTTCTTTTTGCCGAGGTTCACAATATCCTTCATTTTCCAAGACTCCCTAAACGTCTCATACTTATCCTTCATTCTCTCAGGAACTTGACTTTCCTGAATCATAATCAACTGTCACTTGAAAGACTCACACATGCCTGATGTTGATTTACCATCCAACAGCTGCACCCAATCCAAATTCTTCAAATCCTGTCTAATGTTCTCGTAATTTGCCGTTTCTGAGTTTAGCACCTTAACCCGAGGGTGACCCTCACCCCTATCCAAAAGTACCCAGAGGATGGTGAATGACTTGGTGGGGGCGATCTCAGATATCAGTTGCCCTTGTCCTTCTAGGTGGTCGTGATCATGGGTTCGGAAGGTGCTGCCTAAGGACCCTCGGTGAGTTCCTGGAGTGCATCTTGTAGATGGTACACACTGCTGGTTGTGTGTTAGTGGTGGAGGGAATGAATGTTTGTGGTATCAAGTAGGCTGCTTTGTCCTGGATGGTGTTGAGCTTCTTGTGTTGTTGGAGCTGCACTTATCCAGGCAATTAGAGAGCATTCCATCGCACTTCTGCCTTGTAGATGGTGCACAGTCTGCAGAGTCACCAAGGAAAATAGAGGCTGGAGCACCAGGGGAGGCCGCATTGCTTAAGGCTGAAGAAATGACTAAGGTAATGGCTGCAGAATTTGAAAGGCAGTTTACCAAATACATGGAGACAATGAGGGAGGTTTTGAGTGTGCTGGTGGAGGAGGCGATTCCCCCGGTGACGACGGCGGTGGCGAGCGCAGTGGCAGAGGTGCGGGAGCAAGGGGAGGCGCTGAAGGAGGTGGAGGAGACATTATTGCAGCACGGTGATCTACTTACCGTGACTGGGAAGGAGATGCGGAAGGTGCTGGAGATTAACAAGGATCTGCGAGGAAAAATGGAAGATCTGGAAAACCGATCCAGGTGACAGAATTTGAGGATTGTGGGGCTGCCCGAAGGAGTTGAAGGGCCGAGACCGACTGAGTATTTTGCTGCGATGCTGGCGAAACTATTGGGGGAGGGGGAGGATCCCTCCCGACATGAACTAGATCGGGCTCGTCGGTCGTGGAGGCCTGTACCAAAGGCAAGTGAGCCGCCAAGGGTAGTGACTCTGTGCTTCTGTAGGTACAGTGTGAAGGAGAAGGTCCTGTACTGGGCCAAGCAGAAGCGGGTGGTGCAGTGGGCTGGAGCTGGTATACATGTGCACCAGGACTTTACGGTAGAGCTGGCGAGGAGGCCTTCAACCGGGTGAAGAGGGCACTGTACATTAACAAGGTGCAGTGTGGCATTGTATATCCAGCGAAGCTGAGGGTGACTTACAAGCTCAAGGACTTTTATTTTGGAACGGCGGAAGCAGCGGAAGGGTTTGCGAAGACAGAAGGACTGTGGCAGAACTGAGAAATTGAGAAATGGCCATGTGCCGATGTAACCTCATGACTATTTTCTTTTTTTTGTTTCACTGCGTGCGGGTGTATGGGCTAAAGGAGCCAATGTTGAATATATTTGGACAAGGGAAGTGATGGGACTTTCACTCGAAGTGAGGGCTCTTTGGGGTGTAGGTGGATATGCGGGGTTTGTGTGCTGAAAGGGGATTTCTGGGCTTTCCTAGGGCCGGGCA
The DNA here is from genome assembly GCF_902713615.1 of Scyliorhinus canicula. NCBI lineage: Eukaryota > Metazoa > Chordata > Chondrichthyes > Carcharhiniformes > Scyliorhinidae > Scyliorhinus > Scyliorhinus canicula. The sequence goes on along the minus strand of NC_052147.1, from coordinate 149,143,522 downwards.
AGAGGGAAAGGGACCCGGGCAGGGAGCCTCCATGCTGGCCGGTTTAAGCTGGCCAGTGAACGGGAGTGAGGTGGGGGGGTGAGGGGGCTGCGGCCATCGGACCCTGGCAGAACAGGGTCCGAGGGGTCTAGCCGGGGTGGAAAGTTGGGGGGGGGGGGGAAGGAACCAAGGTTGGGGGGAGGAGTTTTACAAGAGGCAGTGGGGGAGGAGTTGGGGGGGGGGGGTTTACAACTCTTTGGGTATCGTGTACGGTACTCTTGCAGAGGTTGGATGGCATTGAGTGTAGGGTGGGGGGGAGTGGACTCTATAGGTTAATGGTGACCATGGGCGGGGGAGTGGACTCTAGGGTGACCATAGGTGGTCCCGGACTCCTTTTTCTTTTTCTCCTTTGTTTTTTGTTTCCACCTTTGCTTTTTGTTTCCACCGTGGGAGGGTTTGTTTTATTGGATGCATATATTGACAGGTGGGCCGTTGTTTGGGGTGGTGTGAGGATGGGATCGTTGTTATTGTTAAGGCGATTGATTTTGTAATTGTTACCGTTTACTGTCTGTGGGTGGGTGTAAATTTTGAAGGAAAATGTGAAAATGGAGAATAAAAACATTTTTTAAAAAAAAGAAGGAAGATGACGGATGGCAGGTGTTATGTATCATAAATGACAAGACCCTGACCAAAGTTTTGGAAGCCAAGGATATACTTGGTTGTTACAGATAAAGTAAGTTCCATTATAAGTAAAATGGACAATTTCCTCTAAGTACCATCAATCTGAAAATGTATTATTACCAGTGAGATTTCGTCGGCCTGTTAATAACGAGGAACCAGTAACTCTCTTTGACTGACAGTGTTGGAATGCATTTGTAAGCTCTGCTTATATTAAAATAATGAGTACAGTTACTATATTCCATTTCTTCCCTTTCGGATGATAACTTATTAAACATATTGATCCTTCCTGATTAATAGTAGATGGGAGGTTGATATGGGGAGGATTTTGATTTCTGTCATAGTTGTATTGATACCATCCTGAAAAAGTGTTTATTTATTTTTAAAAAAATAATTTTTATTGGAATTTTTTACAGAAAATATAACGAGTAATAATATGCAACTAACTGCCCCATAACACCCACAAATCCCCCCAAACCGTAACATCACATGTATCACACTCCACCCCCCCCCCCCCCCCCCCCAACAAGAAAACTTAACCATAAATTAAATAAATAGCCAGAAAGTCGAGGAAAGGTTGCCACCGCTTAAAGAACCCTTGCACCGATCCTCTCGGGGCGAATTTGACCTTCTCTAGCTTAATGAAGCCCGCCATGTCATTGATCCAGGTCTCCACGCACACGAGGAGGAAGAAATTACCCCTCCAGGGCATCAGCCCATGTCCCGTCTTCGATCTGTTCCCCCAGTTCCTCCTCCCACTTCGTTTTCAGCTCCTCTACTGACGCCTCTTCCACCTCCTGCATGAGCTTGTAGATATCGGATATCTTCCCCTCCCCGACCCAGACCCCCAAAAGCACCCTGTCACTCACCCCCCTCGCGGGGAGCGCAGGGAATCCCTCCACCTGCCGTCTAGCAAATGCCTTTACCTGCAGATATCTAAACATGTTTCCCGGAGGGAGCCCAAATTTCTCCTCCAACTCCCCAAGGCTCGCAAACCTTCCGTCGATAAACAGGTCCCGCAGCTGTCTAATGCCCGCTCTGTACCATCCCTGAAATCCCCCATCCATGTTCCCCGGGATAAACCTATGGTTCCCCCTTAACGGAGCCTCCATTGAGCCCCCCACTTCTCCCCTATGTCGCCTCCACTGCCCCCAAATCTTGAGGGTAGCCGCCACCACCGGACTCGTGGTATACCTCGTGGGAGGGAGCGGCCACGGCGCCGTTACCAGGGCCCCCAGGCTCGTATCCCCACAGGACGCTCTCTCCATCCGTTTCCATGCTGCCCCCTCCCCCTCCACCCACTTACGCACCATCGACACGTTGGCCGCCCAGTAGTACCCCGAGAGGTTGGGCAACGCCAGCCCCCCCCCATCTCTACTCCGCTCCAAGAAGACCCTCTTCACCCTCGGGGTGCCATGCGCCCAAACAAATCCCATGATGCTGCTGGTTACCCTTTTAAAAAAGGCCCGAGGGATAAAGATGGGCAAGCACTGGAAGAGGAACAAGAACCTCGGGAGAACCGTCATTTTGACGGATTGCACTCTGCCCGCCAGCGATAGCGGCACCATGTCCCACCTTTTAAATTCCTCCTCCATCTGTTCCACTAGCCTGGTGAAGTTAAGCTTATGAAGAGCCCCCCAACTCCTGGCCACTTGCACCCCCAGGTACCAAAAACTCTTCCCTGCGCTCCTGAAAGGGAGCCTCCCAATTCCCTCCTCTTGATCTCCCCGGTGCACTACAAATACCTCGCTCTTTCCTAAATTTAGCTTATAGCCCGAGAAGCCCCCAAATTCTGCTAACAGATCCATCACCCCCGGCATTCCCCCCTCTGGGTCCGCCACATATAACAGCAGGTTGTCCGCATACAGCGATACCCGGTGCTCCTCCCCACCCCGCACCAGACCCCTCCATCTCCCTGACTCCCTCAACGCCATGGCCAGCGGCTCAATCGCCAGTGCAAAGAGCAGGGGGGACAGGGGACACCCCTGCCTGGTCCCACGATAGAGCCTAAAGTACTCCGATCTCCTTCCATTTGTGACTATACTCGCCATCGGAGCCACGTAAAGCAGCCTCACCCATTTGATGAATCCCTCCCCAAATCCAAATCTCTCCAGCACCTCCCACAGGTACCCCCACTCAACTCTCAAACGCTTTCTCTGCGTCCAGTGCCACCACTATCTCCGCCTCCCCCTCCACTGTCGACATCATGATAACATTGAGCAGTCTCCGCACATTCGTGTTGAGCTGCCGCCCCATGACAAATCCTGTCTGATCTTCGTGAATTACCTCTGGCACACAATCCTCTATCCTGGTAGCCAGGATCTTCGCCAGCAATTTAGCGTCTACATTAAGGAGCGAGATAGGCCTATATGATCCGCACTGCAACGGGTCCTTATCCTGTTTTAGGATCAAAGAGATCAGTGCCCGCAACATCGTCGGGGGCAAAGCCCCCCCCTCCCATGCCTCATTGAAGGTTCGCACCAACAAGGGACCCACCAGGTCCGCATATGTTTTGTAAAATTCCGCCGGGAACCCGTCCGGCCCCGGGGCCTTACCTGACTGCATTTGTCCGATCTCCCTGACTAGCTCCTCCAACTCTGTCGGCGCCCCCAGCCCCTCTACCAGCCTCTCTTGAACCCTTGGGAAACATAGCCTGTTCATGAAGCTCTCCACCCCCTCTCTGCCCCTCGGAGGTTCCGACCGGTACAATCCCTCGTAAAGGTCACTAAAGACCCCGTTTACTTCTGTCCCCTTCTGCACTACATTTCCACCCCCATCCTTCACTCCACCAATTTCCCTAGCCGCATCTCGCCTACGTAGCTGATGCGCCAACATCCTGCTCGCCGTCTCTCCATACTCATATACCGCGCCCTGCGCCCTCCTCCACTGTGTCTCCGCCTTTCTGGTGGTCAACAAGTCAAAATTGGCCTGCAAACTGCGCCGTTCTCCCAGCAACCCTTCCTCCGGTGCCTCCGCATATCTCCTGTCCACCTCCAGGAGCTCTCCCACCAGTCTCTCCCTCTCCTTCCTCTCCTTCCTTTCCCTGTGGGCCCGGATGGAGATCAGCTCCGCCCGGATCACTGCTTTCAGAGCCTCCCAGACCATCCCCACCTGGACCTCCCCCGTATCATTGGTATCCAGATACCCCTCAATGCTTCTCCGAACCCTCTTACACACCTCCTCCTCCACCAGCATCCCCACATCCAGGCGCCAGAGCGGGCGCTGGTCCCGCGCGTCTCCCATCTCCAGATCAACCCAGTGCGGGGCATGGTCCGAAATTGCTATGGCCGAGTACTCGGCATCCTGCACCCTCTGAATCAATCCCCTGCTCAGGACAAAAAAGTCTATCCGAGAATAAACCCTATGGACGTGAGAGAAAAAAGAATACTCCCGCGCTCTCGGTCTCCCAAACCTCCAGGGATCCACCCCTCCCATCTGGTCCATGTATCCCCTCAGCACTTTGGCTGCCGCCGGTCTCCAACCCGTCCTTGAACTGGACCGGTCCAGCGTGGGATCCAGCACTGTGTTAAAATCTCCCCCCATGATCAGGCCCCCTGCCTCCAGGTCTGGGATGCGGCCCAACAATCGCTTCATGAAGCCAGCATCATCCCCATTCAGGGCATATACGTTCACCAGCACCACCTTCTCTCCCTGCAGCCTACCCTTCACCATGATATATCTGCCCTCCTTGTCCGACACCACCTCAACCGCCTCAAATGCCACCCTCTTCCCCACCAGAATCGCCACCCCCCGGTTCTTCGCGTCCAATCCTGAATGATAAACCTGCCCCACCCACCCTTCCCTCAGACGAACCTGGTCCGCCACCTTCAGGTGGGGTCTCCTGGAGCATAGCCACGTCCGCCTTCAACCCCCTTAGATGGGAAAACACCCTGGTTCTCTTAACCGGCCTGTTCAGCCCCCTCACGTTCCAGGTAATCAGCCGGATCAGAGGGCAACCCGCCCCCCTCCCCCGCCGACTAGCCATAGCTTGGCAGATGTTCACCCCAGGCCAGCACACCCCTCTTGACCCGTTCCCCATGGCGATAACGCCTCTCCTATTCCCCCCCGGCCCCCATCGGCTCCTTCCTAGTCATTCCAGCAGCAGCCCGGTATCCCATCCCCCCCCTTGGCTAGAACCCCTGCTAGCCGTGACGCACCCTCCATGGTACTTCCGTGAGTCAGCTGACTTCTGCTGACCCCGGCAGCTCCCTACAAAAACCTATCCCCTCCCAGCATGGGGTCATCCCCCTCTTGCCACACCTCCTTGGCATTGCTGCAGCGTGGGAAAGAAGACCCGTAGAGGCCCCGCCCCCACCGCAAGCTCCATCCCCCCTGCCCCGCAGCACGGGAAACCAGAGGAAAGCCCGCGCTTTCACACTGCCACACCCCACCCTTCTGACGCAGTTCCCCAAAATCCAGTTTCACCTCGATCCCCAGCCCCGTGCAGAAGAGAACATATAAAACACAAACCCCTAACACTCCCCACCTAACCCACAACCATGCCCAACAAACAAACCCACCCGTAAACAGAGCAAACAGAAAACCAGCATACATAACACACATGTCGTAGTTAAAAAAAGTTGAAACAAAACAGCCACAGCGGAAACAACGACGGCCAAAGTATGTCCCCAGACCCTAGTTCGAGTCCAGCTTCTCCGCCTGTACAAAGGCCCACGCCTCCTCCGGGGACTCGAAGTAATGGTCCTGGTCCTTGTATGTCACCCACAGGCGCGCAGGCTGCAGAATTCCAAACTGAAGCACCTCCTTCGTCCGGTTGAACCCGGCCCGCCGCTTAGCCACCTCCGCACTCCAGTCCTGGTAGATCCTCACTACCGAATTCTCCCATTTACTGCTCCTCTCTTTCTTGGCCCAGCGCAGGACACACTCCCGGTCACTGAATCGGTGGAACCGCACCAGCACCGCCCTCGGGGGCTCACCTGCCTTGGGCCTCCTGGCCATCACTCTGTGCGCTCCCTCAAGCTCCAGGGGCAAATGGAAGGACTCCACTCCCATCAACGAGCTCAGCATCGTGGTCACATACGCCGGGAGATCCGACCCCTCCAGCCCCTCCACCAGGCCCAGGATCCTCAGATTCTTTCGCCTCGTGCGAACGTCCAGCTCCTCCAAGCGGTCCTGCCACTTTTTGTGAAGTGCCTCGTGCAACTCCACTTTCCCCAGGAGGACCACGGCCTCCTCCTCCCTTTCAACGGCCTGCCGCTTCAACTCCCGAATTGACTCCTCCTGGGCTGCCTGGGTCCCAAGCAGCTTGTTCGTAGTTGCATTCATGGAGTCCAGCAGCTCAGCCTTCAGCTCAGCAAAACAACGTAGGAGCGAGGCGTGTTGCTCCTGCGCCCACTTCCACCAGTCCTCGGGTGTTGCGCCGGCAGCCATTTTGTTTTCCTTCCCCCGTTTTTTTTGGGGAGTTGCTGCAGCTTCTTTCTTCGTCCCACTCCGGGTGAGCACCATATAGTGTGGGGCAAGTTCTTCCAGGCACCTTTCCACACCGGGATGCGTAAAAACAGCGCCGTTTGGGGCCCTCGAAACGGCCCAAAAGTCCCTAAATAGCGGGAGCTGCCGACCGTGCGGCTTAGCTCCGCATAGCCGCAACCGGAAGTTCCCTGAAAAAGTGTTTAATGAATAACCTGCAGATTTCCATAATTGGATTATTTTCCTTAAATTAGTTTGATACTTGGTTTTCCAACATGTGTTTACTCCTTCACGGGTCTGTGAAGAGCGAGTGGCACTCTGAAAAATATACCATTCTGCTGTTTCTGAAGTGTTGAAAGGAATAGATAAGAAAGGGATACCTTTTCCTGAGTGGGTAGGAATTGCAATACATACCCAACATTTGGAAATGTTAAAATTTTTAGTATATACCAATGGTGTATGAAGAAACGTATTGTCATTTAACCCCTTGGTAAGGTCTGTTAGGCCAAACGTAACGGAAAATCAATATTATGGCAAACATTTTTCCAGATTCTGATTTTGGTACGTGCGCGTCACGTGTGATGCGTGAATCCAGGTTTTCTTTCCTGGGAGTTTGAGTTGTTAAAAGAACCAGGTCGGGGCATTCCCACTTGGCCCCCAGTGGCTCCAGCTGAATCTTCTTCAAATAGGTGTATTCTCTGGGCACTAAATCGTGACCCCCCTCAGGTGGGTCTCCCCAAGCTGCCGAAACCTGTTGAGAAGCAGAACTGACAGCATTTGTAAAATTTTGACAATAACTAAGTAAAGTATCACTCATCAGATGACAGTTTGCCTTTCTTAAGTTAATAGTTCCTGGCAGGGATATGGGTCTACTCGTGATGACCTCAAATGGGTTTAGGCCTGTGGTTCTGTTTGGGGTTACTCTGATACTGCATAATACTAGTGGCCAGGCTTGAATCAAATTCATGCCTTCTTGGTTGTATTTGGACCATCGTTCTTTTAAAGTCCGGTTCATGCATTCCACTTGTCCTGATGATTCTGGATGATAAGGGCAGTGTAGATTCCAATCAATGTTCAGTAACCTGCACACCTCCTGGCAACCAGCATCTGTAAAGTGGGTTTCATTGTCAGTATTTCTTCATTAAACCATTTATCTATCTTATCTATAGCTAACTACAAAATCTGATTTCTATCAGATGGCTAGTCCAGTTGTCTTCAGTGCTTCATCTATAGAGGTCGCTTACTTGCATACTAGAACTGATGGAAGGCTGTGGAGCCTTGCCCTCCTGAGATCCAAGACAAAGGTATGCCAAGTCTGCATCAGAGAGTTGCTCTACACTGATGATGCTGCAGTAACATTCCATACCGAGGAAAATGGACACTCTCGCATATCTGTCAAGCGTTTGTTTGACCATCAGCAAGCAAATGTCTTCGTCCAGGATTTTTGCCATACTACTATCTATCAGCATGGATAATGTGACAATGAAGGATGATATCTACATATCTCGGCTCCAGAATCATGAGCAATCTGTCAACTTGATGTTGAAATCTACACATGCAATTACAAAGGCTGCAATAGTTATGTCTAAGCCGAATAAGAGCGTCTGGAACAACAGCAACCTAATTGCGAACACCAAACTGAGAGTCTACCAAGCCTACACCTTCAGCATACTCCTCTACAGTGGTGAGACCTGGACAACATACGCCAGGCAGTCAAATCCACTTGCAAATGCATCCTTAGCGACAGGGCAAGAGTGTGCTGATTCCATCAGCATACACTCATTACTTAACCAAATATGTCTGCGATGGCTTGGCTATTCATTAGATGGAATGTTGGCCATATACGCAGTTCTTTTGTATGGTGAATAGGCCACTGAGTCAGGACCTCCTGGGCATCTATATCTCTGTTATAAGGACACCTGCAAGTAAGATATGAATGTAGTGGATGTCGACACTGACAATTGTGAGAGTATTTGGAAAGGCACTGTAAGAGCAAGCTGAAGTGAAAAGTGCAATTGGTTGAGAAGTGCATCCAGAGAACTTGAGTCCAGTGAATCCTGCACATCTCAGCTGATTGTTAACTTCTGCAGAAAATGTGGCAGAGACTCCTGTACCAGAGGGAAGCTCCTGAGCCACACCAGGCTATACTTAACAACAACAGAGTTGACCACGACAGGCAAACCAGTGTGCTGTGTGAATGAAACCTACCACAATGGCAATATGTGAGGGCACACGGGGACGCAGTGTGATCACATGTTTTAAATCCCTTTTTCCAGATGGTTCCCTGCATTTCTTAAAGTACTCCCTTTCCAGCCGCAAGAAATTTTCGTTTCACAGTAACTTCAGTGTAGTATTAATGTAAGCCTATTTGTGACAATACAGATTATTATTATTAGTGACCATCACTGCGTAACTTAATTTTACTTGTACCAGGTTGCATCAGTTTTTTTTCCCTTCCATTTCTGGAGGAGAATTCTTTTTTGTTAGTTGATGGATGTTGGTAGCTCTTCAGGATTTCCTTTTGTCCCATGTTATCTTTTTCTTATTCTTAGTAAACTGTCTTGAAAAGATAGCCTCTCTGGAATTGCAGCGTGGTGACATTCTTGCCCTGAAATGCCAGTGGAGTATATATGCTCAAGTCTCTGGAAAGTCAAGCAGGATGATCCACTTGTTTGGAGAATTTTGGCATACTGTGAGAAATGGTACTAACTTGAATTAATTCAGTCCAATTATAACTTTTTCTATGTTCACTTGGCATGAAATAAACCAACGTAACTATTTATGGTGGGTTTTCTCTATATTACAGGATACATTAGATAAATAAAAGCCCAGACAGCATTATTTTGGTTGTGGATAAGCTTCGAAAGATCATCACCGGGGTAAAGTTTCTTTTTAAAATAAATTTAGAGTACCCAATTCATTTTTTCCAATTAAGGGGCAATTTAGCGTGGCCAATTCACTTAACCTGCATATCTTTGGGTTGTGGGGACGAAACCCACGCAAACATGGGGAGAATGTGCAAACTCCACACAGACAGTGACCCAGAGCCGGGATCGAACCTGGCATCTTGGCCCCGTGAGGCAGGAGTGCTAACCACTGTGCCACCGTGCTACCCTATCACTGGGGTAAAATTAAAACTCTCATGGGGGGGAGAAAAAGGTTAATGAGAGTTGACCTCAGTTTGCACAAGGTAGGCCACATCAGCCAAATTTAGTGGTGTTAATATAAAAAAAGTATTGTGGATATTGTGTAAGTGGATTTTCAAAAGCTTTCAAAAAGGTGCTGCATTGTAGGCTTGCTTATAAAATTAAGGTGCATGGTGTAAAATTAAATCTAATAGCTTGGATAGGAAGCTGGGTGAACGACAGAAAACATTAATAGTCAATGGATTTTCTTTCTCAGTTAGCATCATGCAAACATTTATATGCTCCTACGGTTTTGGAACCATCTCTTTCTCTGTAGTTCTCTTTGTCCTTTCTCAATTTTCCTTCTGTTCCATTCACTATCAGTAAAGATCAGTTTGGTAGCATAGAACATCAGTATTGCTGAAAAACCTTTTTTTTGGTCAAAGCTTTTCATGTTATTCATTCTGTCCTGATGAGTGCAAAACAAAAAGATTGGACAAAAAAATGTCTATCTGCACAGAGGACTGTGTCTCTAAACAGGTTACTGGGTTTTGCAGATAATTGTCAGGTGGCATTTTAATGTTGATCAGTGCAAGATGAAACGTTTTGTTAAGAGTTATGACAGCACAAGGTCTGGTGAAATAGTGGTAATGGAGACTGACGAGGGCAGATGGGGTTGAGGATTTTAGTCAAAGGTGTACTGATTTAAGGGCCAGAGGCAGACAATATTATGGAGATGGAAGATGGATGATGATGATATAAGGTGAGAAGCTCAACCTAAGAATATCCAAGTTGTGTCTAGCCTGCTTTTGCTGAAGTCATGTCACGGGAGGGGTGAGAGATAAAGTCGGCAAGAGTATGTGGGTGTTGAGTATGGTGACTTAGGTCTTTGAAATTACAATGCATCTAAGAATGAATGTTGGGTAAATAATTTGCACAAAAGTGTTGGATAGGCAGTGATGAGTGTTATCAGCATACACATTAGTCATAGAATTTACAGTGCAGAAGGAGGCCATTCGGCCAATCGAGTCTGCACCGGCTCCTGGAAAGAGCACCCTACCCAAGGTTAACACCTCCACCCTATCCCCATAACCTAGTAACCCCACCCAACACTAAGGGCAATTTTGGACACTAAGGGCAATTTATCATGGCCAATCCACCTAACCTGCACATCTTTGGACTGTGGGAGGAAACCGGAGGAAACCCACGCACACACGGGGAGGATGTGCAGACTCCACACAGACAGTGACCCAAGCTGGAATCGAACCTGGGACCCTGGAGCTGTTAAGTGATTGTGCTATCCACAATGCTACCGTGCTGCCCATGGAAGCTGATCCCATGGTTTTGAATGATGTCACCTAGGTTTCCTATGTAGATGAAAGGATGGGGGAAGACTAAGGATGGATCTTTTGATAATCCAGGACATGAAGAAAGATGGATGATCTGGCTGGAACTGGAAAGATTAGGAACTAAATGAAGGCAATTCCACCCAGCTTAACAGCAGAGAGAGGAATTTGTCAAAGGACTATGTGATTGACCATATTGAAGGCTGGAGAGATAATGATGTGAGGAGGGACAATGCACTTCCTGTTGTTTTAACCTCAGTGAAGGCCAGTGCCTTTCCCTCATTATTTAGGTTTTCTTTTGCTTTGTGCCCATTCCTATTTCCCTTGGTTTTGCTGTTTCATTCACTGCTGCGTGGTTCATATGTTATAAATAATTCCACAGAGATGAGGGAGAAAAAACTGACTTTGTTCGGTTCTTGTTGAGAGCGAGAATAATTGCAAATAACTTTGCTGCCACAACACTAAATAGCTCTGAAAGGTATCAATTGCAATTCAAACAGAGGCATTCTTTATCTGCTGCACACTGTACTCCCTCTTTGGAGTACTGGCTATGCTGGCTCATTGATGCTTTAATGCTCAAGTCATTTCATTGCAGAACTCAGATTCTCTACAGGTTCTCCTGCCTCTATGGTATTGCTATATCTTCAAAAATGAAATCCTTGGTTGTTAATTTGGATGTCCTCTTTTGATTCTTCTTTGGAAAAGGCACCCAAGTTGCTTGTATTTAATAGAATTCGGAACTCCCCTGCAAAGCAACATGTTCAATATTGTTGACAAAAGAGACATGCTATCAAAGCTTTTCACCTTGCACTCATCAGTAGAGCTCACAGGACAGCCTACAAGAAATTATCAATTGTGAAGGGGTATCAGCTTGTATTGCTTGAGAAAAGAGTGCTGTTGGTTGGCAGTGGTGGTGGCATTACCATGGTGAATAAAGCAAGGAACTGTTAACTGCCCAGCTTTGTTCAATTTCAAATTGGGTAGGCCGACTAATCAAGGCTAGATGTGTCTATGGATTCCAGCACGTGTAAGTGAGCCACACTGCCAGTGGCTCCGAGTAGGTATTCAGGGAGGCAGTGCCTCACTCCATAATCACCAATTGATGCCCTCTCCCAACTCAGCTTTGCATTTCTCCTTGATCTTCGTCACCCGCTCGCCTCACTGCTCCCCCAGACACTTGTATATATCCCCCAATTCTTCCCTCCCCTTCCACATCCGGAAGCAGCAGTTGCTCCAGCAAGGTATATCCGGTCAACCTAGGGAATTCCCTCTAGACCTTTTGTGAAAAGTCCCTAACCTGCAGATATCTGAACTTGCTCCTCTGCAGCTCTACCCACTCCCTTACCTTTCCCAGACCGACGAACCCTTCTTCAAATACAGATCCCTCACCTTGACCAGCCCCACTTCTCTCCACCTCCTGTATACTCTATCCATCCCTCCGAGCTCAAACCCATGATTCTCGCACAGCGGCATTAACACCGACATCCCTTCCACCCTAAAATGTCTCCTCAACTGATTCTAGTCTTCACCGTGGACTGCACCACCTACTCGGAGCCACTGGCAATGCTGCCGTCACCATAACCCTCAAACTAGACCAATACAAGATTCCTCTTCCATTCTACCCCTTCTCCTTTCCACCACCACTGCACCTTGTCCACATTCGCCGCCCAATAATAAAGCAGGTTCGGCAACATCAACACCCCCTGCTGCCTCTGTAGCAGGGTTCTCCCTACCCTCGGCACCTTCCCCGCCCTTGCAAAGTCCAAAATGATCGTGTCCACTTTCCGGAAAAAGGCCGTTGGTATAAAGATCGGAAGAGCCTGAAAAATAAACAATAACCTCGGCAGAACATTTATTTTCACGTCTTGGATCGTCACGGCCAATGTTAAGTGCAGTGTATGACTATTTGTAACCCTATGTTCATATTAATGGGAGAATTATTCGATCTGGAATTGAACTGCTGAAGAGGTGAATATCAATGAAGGGGTGCTGGTCAAATTGGAGACCAAAAGACTGCTGCTGACTCAAGATCAGGAAGAAATAGTTAGAATTTCTTGTAAGGTAACAGATCACAATTTAGAAAGTCTGATGCTGATGGGAGAGATAAAGAAGTTGATGTAGATGAACTAGAATCTTTCTAAAGACCCTCATGAAGCCGATCCACACCTCCAGAGCAGGATTAACAATGAGGTCCTGAAAAGAGAATTACTGAAAAATTGCAATGTTTACACACGTTATATCTAGAAAAATTTTCTCTTAATGCAAGTGAAAATTTTCGAGGAAGTAGATGGGAAAAGAGGAACTGCAAGGCTACACTGAGTAGGGTGTTGTGGGAAGCCCTTTTCACCAAGTTCCACTCTGAATATATAGGACTATAATTTTTTTCAGAAAGCTTGGTGTACTTTCTTTCCAAGGCCACCTCACATGATCTGTCAGAATCAAGTCATACTTTGTGAAGTAGAGCTGAAATATCAGCGGATAACCCTTTGTGGGTTGTTGACTAAAGTTTGAGGGTTTGATATTAGCTGATTGACGCATCTAGAGGTTTGAGTATGCCTCTGACAGGCGTTGTTTGTTTTCGTTTTCGCTGTTAGGAAGCCAGTTAGATGAAAAAAAGTAATATTTAGTTTAAAGATGAAAAGAGTTCAATTTTTTTTAAGGGAACAGGATGAACTCTTATTTCAGTCACCATTTCCATCATTGTTCACTTGTTTAAATTGTCTTGATGCTTGAACTCTGGGATTGTTCAAGATGCAAGTCATTGCTCCATTTCTTTTTTTTTAAATGAATTTAGTGTACCCAATTCATTTTATTTTCAATTAAGGGGCGATTTAGCGTGTTCAATCCACCTACTTTGCACATCTTTCGGTTGTGGGGGCGAAACTCACGCAAACAAGGGGAGAATGTGCAAACTCCACACGGACAGTGACCCAGAGCCGGGATTGAACCTGGGACGTGGGCTAACCCACTGCGCCACCGTGCTGCCCATGGCTACATTTCTGACATTTCCTCGTCTTGTTTTGCAGTTCAAGAGCCGATAAACAGCCATATTTATACAACTCAACTGGAAAATATTGTCATTAAAACTGCTTACTGTTGATTGCTTTTTTGTGTGTTTTTGTGCGCAAGTATAAGGGCTCTATCTGCAGTAGATGCTCCATCCATGGTTACCCCATTGCGCAGCTAGTGTTGTCTCCAGTCATACAGGTGAAATATATATGAACTAGTCAGAGCACCTATCTATGAACCTTTGAAAATAAATTACCAGTTTATTGTTTTTGAGAGAAACATATTTTCTGTGTTTATTTTTTCTCATATTTTAGACTATGAAGAGATATGTTAGTCTTTTAAAAATTATCTGAGAGGTGGGTATTGGTATTTTGGTATATTGATTTAATAATTAAAATGTTGCACAATTTGGACTAATTCTTCGCTCTTAGGCACACTGGAATCCCTTTTGATATCCGCAGTAATTTTTTTTCCTACTTAATTTCTATGATATCAACTTTTTCATTTCTATGAAAATAAGTTGCTTGAAATTACTACTGTAAATCCTAAAATTGAATTAAGAGTATTTTGAAAAATCCAAGCCACCCTTTTGTGGTTTGTGGTGCACTGCAAATTGGAAGAAACGTTTTCAGTGGAGGTCCATATTGTTAATACGTTGTGATCCCCTTTTCCCCATGGCATTTTTGTTTCCATGCTGACCCTTTGTCTCACTAGTTTAAGAGTAAATAAACACCTCTATGGTGAGCTGCTGCAAGGATTCCATCTAATGGGATAAATAACCTGTTCATTTTTAGGTGGGAACAGTTGGCTAGCTTATTAATTAGTTTTAATATTTCATTAGGAGCTGGAGGCAGTAAATGGGTGAAATAGAAGTTAACAAGTGTTGTATTTTTAACTGCTTTTTTTTGCCACTTTGCTTCAGAATTCTTGGTTTCCACGACCCCTAAATGGGACCAATCTTTTGGCTTATGTATTTGTTTCTGATGCATTCCAGATGGTGCAATGCAGTCTTTTTTAGTAGTTGAGTATTTGTGCAGTCTGCTTTGATGAGCCAAAAATTGTCCTTTATTTTAGCATTGTCATTGTTTCAAAAGGGACTTTTTATGTGCTGAACAATTTTGTTTTCCGAACTATACTTGTTTTCCTTGTGGTAATAAATGTCTAGAAACCACCTCCATCCTCGTATCCATGCTTTCGACTAGTGAAACAAACGTGATAACACTGGATCAAGAAGATACATTAAAAAAATTCTTTTCACTAAGAATCTGCAGACTAGAAGGAGTAAGGCAGTGTTTTAAAAATTTTTTTCCCCACGCCCCACTTCTACCAACCGGTAGACCTTTGGAACTCATGCTGACCAACGTTTGTGACCCATGCCGGCCGACCTTAGTGACCCACGCTGGCAGACACACCATTATTGCTTACCTTTAATGCAGCAGGTGAGCCTGCTTAGTCCTCACAAACTTAACTTGCTTTGTCATTCAATGTTACATCTCTTTTAAGGACTTCAGCTGATGATTTAAATTCTCGCTACATCCTTTGAAAAAAGTCAAGGGGTTTGTCATCAAACTTGCCATGCTTAGTCTTCAAATGCCTTTGAAGATTTGAGGGTTTTAAACTTTCATTTGCCAGTACTTCCCTGTATATAACACAGATGGGCATTGCATCCTGATTCGCATTGGCACAATTAGAGCCAAAAACAATCATTCTGGCTTTGCTCCCGATTTCAGTTTCTTCTTAATTGTTTGTTCACAAAAGGCCCTGGAGCTCTGGGTACAGCTAACACCAGCACTGCTTTGTCCTGCCATTGACTCTCCTTGGAAGCTCTCTCCAGCAGATTCAATTGTGAGATCTTGGCCTGTTTGTGTCTCTGGCCCTCTCTTCCTTATTACAAAATAATCCATCTTCAGTTCTTCACACAGTCCTGTTTCTTGCTTGCTGGCAGCTACAAAATGGAGGAATCTCTCCTCCATGATTTTGCTCCCAAAGCATGGACGTGTCGTCAGTGTATGTGCTGGGCGCGTGACCTATTCTCTGCTGCTGCTTCTGGTCGAAAGACTTCATTCTTCATATTTAAAGGCCGGTTTTCCTTTTTCTATTTGTAATTTTATTTCCGGTACCTGATTTTTCCAAATTCACGACTGAAAATTAAAACCATTTCAGTTGAGCATATGCATCCTTTTACATTTGCACAAAAACGTTTTAAATATATTCCCATTTCCGTAGAAATTTTAACAAGTATAGAAAAAAGTGCAACCTTGTTTTTATTTTACAAACTATGACTTTAGACTAGATGAAGTAACTTGTCAAACACATACAATGTCACAATATTTATTACTGGTTCCACTGCATTGCACTATCCAAACATCCAAATCATCTCCTCTATTCCCATCAAAAGCACTTACTCCCTGGTTTCCAGAGAGTGGCGTCACAAGGTGATGACTGTGTCGGTTTCTTCCAGTGTTGACATGTGTCAACCACATTGACACCTCGTTTGATCGGTATTCCTCGCCGACAAATCTGACCTGACTTCCCTCTCACTGTCTAGTAGCTACATCCACCCTAGTCACAGACTTCTGACCACTTCCCGACCAGTACTTCAAGTCGTGGGAATGCAAGCGGTCATTGTGCCGGTTGTTGAAAAGCTTGACTGCGGAGCTGCAGGTTGCATTCTGCCGATCGGTGACGGGGAAAACAAGCCAAGTAAAGCTCCAAGCTGGGGCCACCACTGTTGGTATTGCGTGCCCATGTGGACATCCGTCAGCCCCTGATGCGCTCTCTCTCTCTCTCTCTCTCTCTCTCTCGCTCTCTCGCTCTCTCGCTCTCTCGCTCTCGCTCTCTCGCTCTCTCGCTCTCTCGCTCTCTCGCTCTCTCGCTCTCTCGCTCTCTCGCTCTCTCGCTCTCTCGCTCTCTCGCTCTCTCGCTCTCTCGCTCTCTCGCTCTCTCGCTCTCTCGCTCTCTCTCTCTCGCTCTCTCTCTCTCTCTCGCTCTCTCTCTCTCTCTCTGACCAACACAGCCAAGCCACAACCGATCGCTCCGTGACCCTCCCGGCATCCACCCTAACCCACCTGCGGGGTCGCAACCCTGAGCTTGAAAAAACCTGGAGTAAAGGATCTATAAGTCTGCATTGATTAAGTCATGCATAGTGTTCAGTGTTGAACCGAAAAGTGCCCATGTCGTCAGGGCGATTAAGCCTTCTACAATGATTTATCTTTCTGGGGTGGAGGAAGAGGATTAAAAGTTTGTAGTGGATAGCCAATTAGTAAACTACACCACTGAGTAATATTAGGAGCATGTAATTTGAAATCCAATGAATGATTACTCTACCACTTCCAAGTGATTAATTCTCTTTATACAAAATAAAACAAGGCATAATTTGTGTAATTAAACATTCAGCTGATCCCATGTCCTTTGTCAGGAATAAATTCTGATTCAAAATAACGTGGTGCAATTCCGATTACTACAGTGCTGCACTGTTTGGATGGTGTTATCCTTCAGATGAAATCTTTTTCTTTTTTTTATAAATTTAGATTACCCAATTATTTTTTCCAATTAAGGGGCAATTTAGCGTGGCCAATCCACCTGCTCTGCACATTTTTGGGTTGCGGGGGTGAAACCCACGCAGACACGGGGAGAATGTGCAAACTCCACACGGACAGTGACCCAGGCCCGGGATCGAACCTGGGACCTCAGCGCCATGAGGTGGTTGTGCTAACCACAAGGCCACCGTGCTGCCCATTCAGATGAAATCTTAACCAAATGCGGCGCAGTGGTTCGCGCTGCTGCCTCATGGCGCTGACGACTGTCTGTGTGGAGATTGCACATTCTCGCTGTGTCTGCGTGGATCTCACTCCCAGAACCCAAAGATGTACAGGGAGGTGGGTTGGCCATGTTAAATTGCCCCTTAATTGGGGAAAAAAATCGTAACCAAGACCCTGTTTGCTCTCTAGCTGGCGATGAAAGATCCCATTGCAAGCGTCACTGGAGAACAGGAAATTTCCTCCTTGTTTCCTGGTCAATATTTACTCTTTTAAAACAATTATCTGGTCATTATGGCATTGCTGTTTGTGGGAGCTTGCTGTGCTCAAACTGGTTGCCACCTTTCCAACCTTACAACAGTGACAGCACTTCAAAAAGTAATTCCAACGGTCATGGAAAGGTTCTATATACATTCAAATTCTTCCTTTTATGCATTGATTTCTGGTGATTTGCTTGCCCAGCTGGTTTTCGATGGCTCTGCTTGGTGCTGTCTGTTCCTTTCCCTCATGCTGATTGCTCTGTAAAGGTCATCGAGAATGCACTTTATTCTATGCACGCAAAAGAAATGAACATGTTACAATATGTGAACAAATCCACAGGTATAAGTATACTGCCGGGGACTTCCTTTTGAAGCTCTCATGTTATCTTCCTTTGAAGTGGCTAAGACCCTTATTCCCCAATCTGTTGGGAAACCAGAGCGATATGACGGCATTCAGTGCTCAGTTTCATTGTATACAAAATCTTATTTACACCACCTTAAATATTATTGATAATTGATCTAAACATTTACATTTATATGCTGCAGAGATAAATATTTTTCACTTCATCAGATTGACATGATTTTCCAGAAGGTATTTTCGCTTTCAGGAAAGTTTTGGGCTCTTGAAACCTTTTTTGGTTCAATTCCCCACGGCCAGCACGGTGGTGCAATGGGTAGCACTGGGACTAGGGCGCTGAGGACCCGTGTTTGAATTCTGGCCCTGGATCACTGTCCATATGGAGTTTGCACATGATCCCTATTTAGCCATGATTGAATGGTGGAGCAGACTCAATGGGCCGAGTGGCCTAATTCTGCTTTTATGCCTTATGGTCTTATGGTCCTACTGCTTCGTGGTAGGGGTTGCAAAGAGGTCTGTGAAGAGGATTGTGAATTTGTTCCATGTGGCATGGAATCTCTCCTTAGACTCGCTTATTTCAAATTTATTTTTTCCGGCCTCAGAAATTCGGCCAGATTTGAGAGCCATCTGAGGCCCAGGGTGGCGGTACCGACTTTCATACTAGCAGAAGTCTCCACTTGGCGATCAGTGAGGCGAAGGCCAGGGTGTCCACCCCCTTCCCTGTCCACAGCTCTGGATGCTTGACACCCTGAAGACTGTCACAGATGGGCGCGGCTCCATGTCGACTCGCACCACCTTGGACATAACCTCGAAGAAAGTCGTCCAGAACTCTGATCTGGGGCAGATCATGTGGGTGTGGTTGGCCGGGCCACCCGACACCGCTCGCACTTGTCCTCCAACTCCGGGAAGAACCTGTTCATACGCATCTTGGTGAGGTTTTCTCTGTGCACTACCTTGAGCTGCATCAGGCTTAGCCCAGCGAAGGAGATGGAGTTGATTTTATGCAGTGCCTCAATCTAGAGTCCTCCCCCTATCTCCATGCCCATTTCCACCCCCCACTTCTGTCTGGTCTCGTCCAGTGGAGTCCTGACCTTTTCCATAAAACATCTATAAATGCCGCCGCTTTTGTCGTCTCCTAACCAGTCCAGCCCATCAGTATGTCCAGGAATGTGAGACCGGGTTTCTGGGGGAACGTTTTTGTCTCCTTGCGGAGATCGTTATGCAGCTGCAGATATTTTGGGAATTGGAACCTCACTGTAGGTTCCCCCAGGGTTTCCAATCTGTCATTCGTGTACAAGTCCTCTAAGGTCAGCATCCCTCTGTCCTCCCTCCATGTCCCAAATGTGGGGTCTATCCTCGCCGGTGCAAACCTGTGATT
The DNA here is from genome assembly GCF_902713615.1 of Scyliorhinus canicula. Lineage (NCBI taxonomy): Eukaryota > Metazoa > Chordata > Chondrichthyes > Carcharhiniformes > Scyliorhinidae > Scyliorhinus > Scyliorhinus canicula. The sequence continues at coordinate 149,124,204 of NC_052147.1, read as the reverse complement.
GTTGCAGATGTGGGCCCCTGTGGGCATCTCGGCAAGTTTTGAAGTAGTGCCTAAACTGATTCCATGTCCTTGGGGTGGCTACTACTTGGGGTGTGGTGTGTGTGCGCGCGTGCATGTGTTCCAGTTGCCTCGCGGAGGGGAGGGAAGCGGATTTTAAGAGGTGGCTCGTTTTGTCGCTGGCAGGGCAGGTGCAGACAGTAGAAATTACGGTGCTGCATAGGTTTCTGTTCTTGTTTCAGTACCTCCTTTTCTCTTTTGAAAATTATTGGGCTGCAAACATTGCGATGGTGTGGAAATGAGCCGTGGAGAGAGGGGTATGTGTGGGGACGGGTGGAGTCGGCATTGTGTAGGGGGACAAGTTTGAGGCTTTGTTCTGTGGGGTCGGATTTTGAGGGTGTGGGGGCAGTGTCGGCAGCACTTTGGTTTAAAGGATGCGTTGTTGTGGACGCCTATTTGTGATAACCATAGGTTTGTGCTGGTCAGATTGGATGCGAGGTTCTGGGGATGGCGGCAGGTTGCGATTGAGTACTTTAGGGACTTGCTTATAGGCTGGTTTAGCACAGGGCTAAAGATCTGGCTTTTAAAGCAGACCAAGGCAGGCCAGCAGCACCGTTCAATTCCCGTACCAGGCGCTGTAATGTGGCGACTCGGGGCTTTTCACAGTAACTTCATTTGAAGCTTACTTGTGACAATAAGCGATTTTCATTTCATTTCATTTCATTTCATAGGGGGCACATTTGCGGGGCTGGAGGAACTGGAAAAATTCTAAGCTGGGAGGAATGATTTTAGGTACCTGTAGGTTCGGGATTTTGTGATGAGGGAAGTGCCAGCCTTCCTGGGGATTGCCGCCTCCGATGCTGCAAGATACGCAGGACAAAATAGGGGAGGGGAAGGTGTCGGATATTTACAAGGAACCGATGGAGAGGTAGGGTGCGCTGGTGGAGGATATTTGGGGAAGGCAGGCATGGGTGTGGCTCAGTGTCACGGGGGCTGGAGGGTTGGGGTTGATGTGATGTTCTTCTGATGCTCTTTGGTTGTTCTTTTGATATTCTGTATATTTATATTTTTATTGAAAAGCCTTGAATAAAAATATTTTAGAAAAGAAAACACTGGTTCAGCCTCAACTGGAGTGTTGTGTCTATTCCTGGGCAACACATTTCAGGAAGGATTTGAAGGCATTAGAGCAGGGGTGGGCAAACTACGGGCCGCGGGCCCCCGCCAAAGGTATTTCTGCGGCCCACCAAGTCATTTAAAAAAAAAATAAAAATTTTTTTTTTAAGGTTAATGGGGGGGGGGGGGGGGGGGGGGGCTGTTGGGTTACTTACTGGTATAGGGTGGATACCATAAGACCATAAGACATAGGAGCGGAAGTAAGGCCATTCGGCCCATCGAGTCCACTCCACCATTCAATCATGGTTGATTTCAACTCCATTTACCCGCTCTCTCCCCATAGCCCTTAATTCCTCGAGAAATCAAGAATTTATCAATTTCTGTCTTAAAGACACTCAATGTCCCGGCCTCCACCGCCCTCTGTGGCAATGAATTCCACAGACCTACCACTCTCTGGCTGAAGAAATTTCTCCTCATCTCTGTTCTAAAGTGACTCCCTTTTATTCTAAGGCTGTGCCCCCGCGTCCTAGTCTCCCCTGCTAATGGAAACAACTTCCCTACGTCCATCCTATCCAAGCCATTCATTATCTTGTAAGTTTTCTATTAGATCTCCCCTCAACCTCCTAAACTCCAATGAATATAATCCCACGATCCTCAGACGTTCATCGTATGTTAGGCCTACCATTCCTGGGATCATCCGTGTGAATCTCCGCTGGACCCGCTCCAGTGCCAGTATGTCCTTCCTGAGGTGTGGGGCCCAAAATTGCTCACAGTATTCTAAATGGGGCCTAACTAGTGCTTTATAAAGCCTCAGAAGTACATCCCTGCTTTTATATTCCAAGCCTCTTGAGATAAATGAACATTACATTTGCTTTCTTAATTACGGACTCAACCTGCAAGTTTACCTTTAGAGAATCCTGGACTAGGACTCCCAAGTCCCTTTGCACTTTAGCATTATGAATTTTGTCACCGTTTAGAAAATAGTCCATGCCTCTATTCTTTTTTCCAAAGTGCAAGACCTCGCACTTGCCCACGTTGAATTTCATCAGCCACTTCTTGGACCATTCTCCTAAACTGTCTAAATCTTTCTGCAGCCTCCCCACCTCCTCAATACTACCTGCCCCTCCACCTATCTTTGTATCATCGGCAAACTTGGCCAGAATGCCCCCAGTCCCGTCATCTAGATCGTTAATATATAAAGAGAACAGCTGTGGCCCCAACACTGAACCCTGCGGGACACCACTTGTCACCGGTTGCCATTCCGAAAAAGAACCTTTTATCCCAACTCTCTGCCTTCTGTCTGACAGCCAATCGTCAATCCATGTTAGTACCTTGCCTCGAATACCATGGGCCCTTATTTTACTCAGCAGTCTCCCGTGAGGCACCTTGTCAAAGGCCTTTTGGAAGTCAAGATAGATAACATCCATTGGCTCTCCTTGGTCTAACCTATTTGTTATCTCTTCAAAGAACTCTAACAGGTTTGTCAGGCACGACCTCCCCTTACTAAATCCATGCTGACTTGTCCTAATCCGACCCTGCACTTCCAAGAATTTAGAAATCTCATCCTTAACGATGGATTCTAGAATTTTGCCAACAACCGAGGTTAGGCTAATTGGCCTATAATTTTCCATTTTTTTTCTTGTTCCCTTCTTGAACAGGGGGGGTTACAACAGCGATTTTCCAATCCTCTGGGACTTTCCCTGATTCCAGTGACTTTTGAAAGATCATAACTAACGCCTCCACTATTTCTTCAGCTATCTCCTTTAGAACTCTAGGATGTAGCCCATCTGGGCCCGGAGATTTATCAATTTTCAGACCTTTTAGTTTCTCTAGCACCTTCTCCTTTGTGATGGCAACCATATTCAACTCTGCCCCCTGACTTTCCTGAATTGTTGGGATATTACTCATGTCTTCTACTGTGAAGACTGACGCAAAGTACTTATTAAGTTCCTCAGCTATTTCCTTGTCTCCCATCACTAGATTACCAGCGTCATTTTGGAGCGGCCCAATGTCTACTTTTGCCTCCCGTTTGTTTTTAATGTATTTAAAGAAACTTTTACTATCATTCCTAATGTTACTGGCTAGCCTACCTTCATATTTGATCCTCTCCTTCCTTATTTCTCTCTTTGTTATCCTCTGTTTGTTTTTGTAGCCTTCCCAATCTTCTGACTTCCCACTACTCTTTGCCACATTATAGGCTCTCTCTTTTGCCTTGATGCATTCCCTGACTTCCTTTGTCAGCCATGGCTGCCTAATCCTCCCTCTGATAACCTTTCTTTTCTTTGGGATGAACCTCTGCACTGTGTCCTCAATTAATCCCAGAAACTCCTGCCATTGCTGTTCTACTGTCTTTCCCACTAGGCTCTGCTTCCAGTCGATTTTCGTCAGTTCCTCCCTCATGCGCCTGTAATTACCTTTATTTAACTGTAAAACCTTTACATCTGATTCTACCTTCCTTCTTTCAAATTGCAGACTGAATTCTACCATATTATGATCACTGCTTCCTAAGTGTTCCCTTACTTTAAGATCTTTTATCAATTCTGGCTCATTACATAACACTAAGTCCAGAATAGCCTGTTCCCTCGTGGGCTCCATCACAAGCTGTTCCAAAAAGCCATCCTGTAAACATTCAATGAATTCCCTTTCTTTGGGTCCACTGGCAACATTATTTACCCAGTCCACCTGCATATTAAAATCCCCCATGATCACTGTGACCTTGCCTTTCTGACATGCCCTTTCTATTTCGTGGTGCATTTTGTGCCCCTGGTCCTGACCACTGTCAGGAGGCCTGTACATAACTCCCATTATGGTTTTTTTGCCTTTGTGGTTCCTCAACTCTACCCACACAGACTCCACATCGTCTGACCCTATGTCGTTTAGTGCTATTGATTTAATTTCATTTCTAATTAACAAGGCAACCCCGCCCCCTCTACCCACATCTCTGTCTTTTCGTTGACTTGAGTAGGGTGATCATTGCTCGGCACAACGTCGAGGGCCGAAGGGCCTGTTCTATGCTGTACTGTTCTATGTTCTATATGAGGCGCCCAGAATCATAACCGGGTGAAGTAATTATTTTACTTAATATACTATGCGGCCCTTTGTGAATTGTGAATTTCTGAATGTGGCCCTTGCACGGAAAAGTTTGCCCACCCCTGCATTAGAGTGTACAGAAAAGATTCACGGGAATGGTCCAGGATTGGGAACTTCATTCTGTGGAAAGATTTAAAACTTTGGACTGTTCTTTAGAGAGGGTTGGGAGGTGTTTCAATAAGAGGTATTCAAGACCCGGAGGGGTCTGAATAGACTCGATCATGAGAAACTGTTCATCATTGAGGATCATAGAATCACGACAGTGCAGAAGAAGGCCATTCAGCCCATCTAATCTACACCAGCCCTTGGAAAGAGCACCCGACTTAAGCCCATGCCTCCACCCTATCCCTGTAACCCAACCTAACCTTTTGGATACGAAGGGACAATTTATCATGGCCAATCCACCTCACCTGCACATCTCTGGGCTGAGGGAGGAAATCGGAGCACCCAGAGGAAACCCACGCAGGGAGAAAATGGAAACTCCACACAGTCACCCGAGGCCAGAATTGAATCCGGTCCCTGGAGATGTGAGGCAACAGTGCTAACCACTGTGCCACCATGCCGCAGATTGAGAACCAAAGACCCATATTCAAGGTAATTGGCCAAACAAACAATGGTGACCTGAAAAACTATACAGCGAGTGACTTGGATCAGAAATGCGTCAACTCAAAAGTTCTTGTGCTGGCCCACTTCTCTTTTTTTAAATTTAGAGTACCCAATGGTGCAGGCAGGGTTAATTGAGTTTTTTTTGAAAGGGAAATGGATCACGATATGGAAAGGAAAAAATTGCAGGGAAAAAGCCAGTGGAGTGGCACTCGGCGAATTGCTCCTTCAGAGGGCCAGTACGGACAAGAGAGGTCATATAGCCCCTTCCTGCACTATAACCATCCTATAACTCCACGGCTCTCTATCAGTCGTTTACTGCTGCTCTGTTTAATCGGACTCCTGCTTTCTCTTAACAGTTCTGAATCGTAATGTCCGCATGAAATGTTTGACCTGTCTTTTTCTTGATGTGCTGATTTGCTTACAGGCTGTAATTTTGCATCTTATAACATTATTGATTTCCTTAATTTGCAGTTTTTCTATTTATCTATATTACGCCTAGTTATGTGTAATGGAAATGCATTTGAAAGAAGTGGGCCAGCAGAAGAGTTGAGTTGATGCATTGCCATTTTTGAGATGAAATCTTCAATTGATTTGTGAAGGAAAATCTCTGATTTGCTTTCTTACCCTTCAACATAAATAATAGTTTGCAACCCTTATTACATTCTTATTGGTGTAGATTGTGCACCGGTAACCAGTGGCTTCTGAGGACTGCATTAATTTGCTTTCCCATATCAGTGGAGATTGAAACATCTCAGCCTATGGCAAGGTGTAGCAAATGCTTTTTGACACAGTTGGAATAATTTTCAGGTGTAACAATTTATCATGAAAGACAGGATTCCTTTCTGCTTCCTGCCTTAACTTTTGGGTTCCTTCTTAGCTTTTTATTGCAACCTGCATTTTTTCTGGAAAAATAAAGTGGAGTCAAGTGTTGCTCGTTATGCTTTCCCTTAATTTGCTCTGTTTTAATTACCTTTGCTCAAGAGTCGCCCGGTATCTTTCCGTTACCACTACAGGGTTCAAAGCCGAATACTGATCAATGACTCGATACACCAGTTAGTAAGTTTGAAATCAATACACGTTTATTTACACACAGTCAATTATTACTCATGCATAAATTCTACTCGCTAAACTACAACTACTACTAAAAGCCTATACTTAGCTTCGAGTGGCCCACTCAGTCAGAGGAACAATGGCTGTTGTCCGGTTCTGATACTGCTGGCTTCGAACAGGTACGGAATAGTAGCTAGGAGCGCCTATCTCGTAGCGTGCGTTGACCTTAGACTTACTTGGTTGGTGCTTGGCGGCCTCTCGTCGCTGAGAGCCAAATGCCAAGGTGAAGGTGAAGAGGAGTAAGAGATCTTCCAAGAGCTTCCAAGAGAGCGAACTGACCATGGGGACTCTGTTTTATAGCCCCCAGGGTTTTTGCGCCCTTCTGGGCGGACCCTGGACTTGGTCCCAATTAATTCAGCAGGGGGCAGCAGAGCAGAGCTTCTGATTGGCTGTTCCGGGGAGATTTGCATACGTGCAGTGCGGTCAGCGTAAGTTGAAGGTGCACCTGCATCAGTGACCCAAGGTGTTCGACGGAAGTCAAGCATCCAGCCGGGGGCAGCAGAGCAGAGCTTCTGATTGGCTGTTCCGGGGAGATTTGCATACGTGCAGTGCGGTCAGCGTAAGTTGAAGGTGCACCTGCATCAGTGACCCAAGGTGTTCGATGGAAGTCAAGCACCCGAGACACTACACGTGTAGTGTCTCCCACCCGCCCTCCTCCTCTAACCTAATAATAAGATCCATTGGGGTGAGCAGGTGAGTGCCTTATTACATTATTTTTCTTTTTCTTATTTGTTAACCAGAACTATGTTGAAAAAGACTATGATGTGGAGATGCCGGCGTTGGACTGGGGTGAGCACAGTAAGAAGTCTTACAACACCAGGTTAAAGTCCAACAGGTTTGTTTCAAACACGAGCTTTCGGAGCACGGCTCCTTCTTCACCTCCGAAAGCTTTGGGGCCTCACGGTAGCATGGTGGTTAGCATCAATGCTTCACAGCTCCAGGGTCCCAGGTTCGATTCCCGGCTGGGTCACTGTCTGTGTGGAGTCTGCACGTCCTCCCCGTGTGTGTGTGGGTTTCCTCCGGGTGCTCCGGTTTCCTCCCACAGTCCAAAGATGTGCGGGTTAGGTGGATTGGCCATGCTAAATTGCCCGTAGTGTAAGGTTAATGGGGGGGATTGTTGGGATACGGGTTACGTGGGTTTAAGTAGGGTGATCATTGCTCGGCACAACATCGAGGGCCGAAGGGCCTGTTCTGTGCTGTACTGTTCTATGTTCTATGACTTTAACCTGGTGTTGTAAGACTTCTTACTGTGAAAAAGACTATAGCAGAGGTATCCAAGTTTGTTTTATTTTAAAACTGAAATTTATACAAAGTAATAAATTAATTAACTAATCAAAGATGGCTGGGCAGGTGATGTGCTGTAGCTGTATGATGTGGGAGCTGGCTGTTCCCCTTGTGAATGGCAATGACCACATCTGCAGCAAGTGTTGGTTGCTGGAAGAACTCCGGCTCAGAGTTGATGATCTGGAATCTGAGCTTCAAACACTGCGGCACATCCGGGAGGGGGAGAGTTACCTGGACACGTTGTTTCAGGAGGCAGTCACACCTGGGAGATTAAGTAATTCACATTCAGTAAGTGATCAGGGACTTCAGAGTGTGACTGTTAGTGAGGCAGGCAGGGGGAACCTGAGTTCAGGAGTGCAGGAGCCTCAGCCCTTGACCTTGTCCAACAGGTATGAGACTCTTGCTCCCTGTATGGATGAGGAAAAGGGCTCTGGACAGGATGAGCCAGCTGACCACGGTACCATGGTGCAGAAGGCCATTCAAGAGGGGGGAGTAAAAAGACAAGTAGTTGTTATAGGGGATTCTATAATTAGGGGGACAGATAGTATCCTATGCAAGCCGGATCGGGAGTCTCGCATGGTGTGTTGCCTGCCCGGTGCCAGGGTGCGGGACATCTCTGACCGGCTTGAAAGGATATTGGAGCGGGAGGGGGAGGATCCAGTTGTTGTGGTCCACGTTGGGACTAACAACATAGGTAAAGCTAGGGTGGAGGACCTGTTCGGGGACTATCAAGCACTAGGAAGAAAATTGAAATACAGGTCCTCAAGGGTCATAATCTCCGGATTACTGCCGAGCCACGTGCCAATTGGCATAGGGACAAGAAAATTAGGGAAGTAAACACGTGGCTAAGGGATTGGTGTGGGAAAGAGGGATTCCATTTCATGGGGCATTGGCATCAGTTTTGGAACCGGGGGGATCCACCTGAACCGATCTGGAACCAGTGTTCTAGCGAAGAGGATAAATAGGGTGGTCAGTAGGACTTTAAACTTCTGAGTTGGGGGGAAGGGAAAGTGAAAGCGACAGGGAGCATGGAGTTAAATGGCAAGATACGCAGGAGGATAACATGTAGGCAGGTGGATTTAAGCTTGAGGCAGACTAGGAATTCAACAAAAAGGAAGGATAACTTTGGACATCTTAGGACTTCCAATATCTGTAATGATAAGAAAGTTAGCATTAAGGCACTTTACCTGAATGCTCGTAGCATTTGTAACAAAGTAGACGAACTAATGGCACAGATCATCGTGAATGATTATGATGTGGTAGGCATCACAGAGACATGGCTGCAGGGGGTTCAGGACTGGCAGTTAAACATCCAAGGATATACAACCTATCGAAAAGACAGGGAGGTGGGCCGAGGGGGTGGGGTTGCCTTGTTAGTTAAGAACAAAATTAAATCTATGGCACTAAACGACATAGGGTCGGATGATGTGGAGTCTGTGTGGGTAGAATTGAGGAACCACAAAGGCAAAAAAACCATAATGGGAGTTATGTACAGACCTCCTAACAGTGGTCAGAACCAGGGGCGCAACATGTACCGGGAAATAGAAAAGGCATGTCAGAAAGGCAAGGTCACGGTGATCATGGGGGACTTCAATATGCAGGTGGATTGGGTAAATAACGTAGCCAGTGGATCCAAAGAAAAGGAATTCATGGAATGCTTACAAGATGGCTTTTTGGAACAGCTTGTCATGGAGCCCACAAGGGAGCAGGCTATTCTGGACCTAGTGCTATGTAATGAACCAGACTTTATAAAGGATCTTAAAGTAAGGGAACACTTAGGAAGCAGTGATCATAATATGGTTGAGTTCAGTCTGCAGTTTGAAAGAGAGAAGGCAAAATCGGATGTAATGGTGTTACAGTTAAATAAAGGTAATTACGAGGGCATGAGAGAGGAACTGGCGAAAATCGACTGGAAGCAGACCCTAGTGGGGAAGACAGCAGAGCAAAAATGGCAGGAGTTTGTATGCATAATTGAGGACACTGTACAGAGGTTCATCCCCAATAAAAGAAAGATTATCCGGGGAGGGATTAGACAGCCATGGCTGACAAAGGAGGTCAGGAAATGTATCAAAGAAAAAGAGAGATCCTATAAAGTGGCCAAAAGCACTGGGAAATCAGAAGATTGGGAAGGCTACAAAAACAAACAGAGGTTAACAAAGAGACAAATAAGGAAGGAGAGGATCAAATATGAAGGCAGGCTAGCCAGTAATATAAGAAATTATAGTAAAAGTTTCTTTCAATACATAAGAAACAAACGACAGGCCAAAGTAGACATTGGGCCAATTCAAACTGATTCCGGAAGGCTAGTGATGGGAGACGAGGAAATGGCTGGAGAGCTTAATAAGTACTTTGCGTCTGTCTTCACAGTGGAAGACATGAGTAATATCCCAAAACTTATAGAGGGTCAGGGGGCTGAGTTGAGTATGGTTGCCATTACAAAAGAGATGGTGCTAAAAAAGCTAAAAGGTCTTAAAATTGACAAATCTCCTGGCCCCGATGGGCTACACCCTAGAGTTCTGAGGGAGGTGGCTGAAGAAATAGCGGAAGCGTTGGTTGTGATCTTTCAAAAATCACTGGAGTCAGGGAAAGTCCCGAACGATTGGAAGATCGCTGTTGGTAACCCCCTTGTTCAAGAAAGGATCAAGACAAAAGATGGAAAATTATAGGCCAATTAGCCTAACCTCGGTCGTTGGTAAAATTCTAGAATCGATCGTTAAGGATGAGATTTCTAAATTCTTGGGAGAGCAGGGTCGGATTAGAACAAGTCAACATGGATTTAGTAAGGGGAGGTCGTGCCTGACGAACCTGTTAGAATTCTTTGAGGAGGTGACAAGTAGGTTAGACCAGGGAAATCCAGTGGATGTGGTCTATCTGGATTTCCAAAAGGCCTTTGATAAGGTGCCACACAGGAGGCTGCTGAGTAAGGTGAGGGCCCATGGTGTTCGAGGTGAGCTACTGGCATGGGTTGAGGATTGGCTGTCTGACAGAAGGCAGAGAGTTGGGATAAAAGGTTATTTTTCGGAATGGCAGCCGGTGACCAGCGGTGTCCCACAGGGTTCAGTGTTGGGGCCGCAGCTGTTCACCATATATATTAATGATCTGGATGAAGAGACTGGGGGCATTCTAGCGAAGTTTGCCGATGACACACAGTTAGGTGGTCAGGCAGGTAGTGCTGAGGAAGTGGGGAGGCTGCAGAAGGATCTAGACAGTTTGGGAGAGTGGTGCAGGAAATGGCTGATGCAATTCAACGTGAGAAAATGTGAGGTCTTGCACTTTGGAAAAAAGAATCCAAGCATAGACTACTTTCTAAACGGTGAGAAAATTCATAATGCCAAAGTCCAAAGGGATCTGGGAGTGCTAGTCGAGGATTCCCTAAAGGTAAACATGCAGGTTGAATCTGTGATTAAGAAAGCGAATGCAATGTTGTCATTTATCTCAAGAGGGTTGGAATATAAAAGCAGCGATGTGCTACTGAGCCTTTATAAGGCTCTGGTTAGGCCCCATTTGGAGTACTGTGTCCAGTTTTGGGCCCCACATCTCAGGAAGGACATACTGGCACTGGAGCGTGTCCAGCGGAGATTCACACGGATGATCCCTGGAATGGCGGGTCTAACATATGATGAACGGCTGAGGATCCTGGGATTGTATTCATTGGAGTTTAGAAGGTTAAGGGGAGATCTAATAGAAACTTACAAGATAATACATGGCTTAGAAAGGGTGGACGCAAAGAAACTGTTTCCGTTAGGCGAGGAGACGAGGACCCGTGGGCACAGCCTTAGAATTAGAGGGGGTAAATTCAGAACAGAAATGCGGAGACATTTCTTCAGCCAGAGAGTGGTGGGCCTGTGGAATTCATTGCCGCGGAGTGCAGTGGAGGCCGGGACGCTAAATGGCTTCAAGGCAGAGATAGATAAATTCTTGATGTCGCAAGGAATTAAGGGCTACGGGGAGAATGCTGGTAGGTGGAGTTGAAATGCCCATCAGCCATGATTGAATGGCGGAGTGGACTCGATGGGCCGAATGGCCTTACTTCCACTCCTATGTCTTATGGTCTTATGGTCTTAATTGGACCAGATCCCAATCGTTCGTACTGATTTTCTCCAATAACGGGGTTGTTCTCTGATCGTTGGGCGGGCTCTATGTAACCGTTGGCCTGCCTTTGTTTTAGCTTCCACTGGCGAAGTCTGTCCTGGCACCGATTGTTTCAATGTTTCTTTTTGTCCCCGGAGATAGCTCATTACTATGCTAATGGCTAGTAGTTTCAGTTCTGTCTGGGTTCTGTAAGTCCTAATACACAGGAAACCTTGCATCTGCTTGTTTTCTCTAGTGCTGTCCATTTTTCCCTGCATTTTTTGCGAGTATCCATTTTGGAATCTGGTCGTGGCCATCCCAGGTGCCTACACAAGGCAAGTTTGTTAGAAGCAAAATTAAAATACATTAGTCCACAGTTGATTTACTGTGCGCTTGCAACCCCAAATTAAGTGCCCAGTTCAGAACAAAAAAGCTGTTTGTTTTTTTCAGATCTAGAATCATCATGCGTTGAAGCGATTTGTCCTGACCTTATTTGTAAACTGATCAAAAGCCCACTCTAACTGACTGGCGTGTGATGGGATTTTCTTTCAAAAAGTTGTTTCACCCCTTTTGGGTTTGTGCCTTTTAAATTCTTATTGCTAATAAATCAGCAGCGAAAGTGCTTCAAGGACAAAATCAAAGAAAGAAACATTGAAGCTGTTGTTTATAAACTGATGAGGATGTGACATTTTTCAGTTTACTGGAGTTGGAAAGGAAATAATTGGCAAGTGAAACTTTCCAACTCAGTCACCAAAGATGGGAGTTCAAAAATGAGGGGTAAAACACACTAAAAAGTTATTTGGGGGTGAAGGTATAAAGGTCTACTGAAATCCGTACAGAAACATGTAAAAATATGAAGGGTGTGGCTATTTTCTTTGATGTGAAAGAAAAGCTACAGACACGAAACATAAGAATTCTAATAGTGCATTGGCAGGGTTTTAGAAAGGAAGTGGGACTCGCACTTTTATCGTGCTTTTCAGCTAATTAAAGAAGTTTTGCAACATTCCAGTAATGTGCAAATGATGAGATTTTTCTTTGTGACATTGATTGAGGAACACATTGGCCAAGGCACAGGGATAACTGCCCTGCTCTTTTTTGAAATAGTGCCATGGAATATCTTGCATCCACCCGAGCAAGGTGACACGATAGCACAGTGGTCAGCACTGTTGCTTCACAGCTCCAGGGTCCCAGGTTCAATTCCCAGCTTGGATCACTGTCCGTGCAGAGTTTGCACGTTCTCCCCGTGTCTGCCTGGATTCCCTCTGGGTGCTCCGGTTTCCTCCCCCAGTCCAAAGATGTGCAAGTTGGGTGGATTGGCCATGCTACAAAAAGGTTGGGTGGGGTTACGGGGATATGGTGAAGGTGTGGGCTTGGGTAGAGTGCTCGTTCCAAGAGTCAGTGCAGACCCGATGGGCCGAATGGCCCCTTTTGCACTGTACACTCTATGATTCCAGACAGATGGGATCTCAGCTTTAATATTGCATTTGAAAACTTGCTGCTCTGATATGTAGCACTCTCGGTACTGCCCTGGCGTGTCAGCCTTGATTTTTACACTCAAGCCCTGGAATCGGACTTTTAATCTGAAATCTTGTGACTCCAGGTAAGAGTGCTATCAGCAGTGTTACAGTTGACCCAAAAATTTGCGAACTGTGGATAAGTATAAAATACGTGCGTTTTGTCTTCAAAATATTCAGCAGGGAAAAGCACTCCCTAAATTGTGGTAATCTTTGTCAGGGTAATGATCAATGTATACGAGATGCAAGTATCTACTTGCTGCGACCATGTAAAAGACATTTTCTAAAAGTGATCTGAGGGAATGTGTGTGAGTTGCCCCTTTTTTAATTTACGAGTGATTCAATGAAATATAACAAGCAGCATAGCTTCAATCTTATGCAAGATAAAGGTTTGTCTATTTCAAAACTAAAGTAATAAGATTACTAAGTCAATACATAGAAAAATTAATTGCAGACTGCCATAAAATACACTTGTGAAGATGAAATTTAGTTCCATTCTTCAAGATATCTTTGTAGCTTTCACTGAAGTGCTGGTTGTCTGGAGTGAAGGGTTGAAGAGTTGGGTTCAGCAGCTGCAATGGCTTTTGCAATTGATTAGTCAATGTTTGCCTTTTCAGCTGGACTCAGCAGGTAGAGCTGCTTTAGGGAGCGAGTGAATGCCCCTTTTTGTTTCCTGGTTCTGCTAACCCAACACTTAACGACTCCCTGGATTCCTCTTTTAGCAGAACAGTTGATAATTTTTCGATAACTTCCTCTATTACTCCTTGTGTCAGAGAGAAACCCAGCTTTCAGATGCTGTTCCGTTAGTTCAGCTGAGAACTATGGGCTGGAACCGTCTTCCTGGGGTTTCTGCACAAAATGGCTGTTTTCATCAAGACTTGATACAGTTCCAAACTCAAAATAGCTGCTGTTCCAAGCTGTCATGCTTCCATACAAGATATTGGGATTGGTCCAGGTCAGGGGTATAGTCACATCCATTGTCTTTAAGGTGAGGTCTAAATGTCTAAATGTTTCCGACAGTAACTTGAATGACTCTTATTCTGCCGGGGTTGGTGAAATAGAAAAGAGCTCCAAGGAAGCCATTGGAAAGTGCATGCATTTCCAATGTTTTCTCATGTTTGGCTATGTCTATTTGCAATGCACTTCGAACCTTCTAGAACATAACACACATTGCAATTGAAAAAGGTCAGATGACTTTTGGCAGCCATTTTAAGTCTCAATTTTTCCATTTAAAAGTAAGATGAGTATTTAAACAAAATCTACACTACCATACCTACATGTTTGTGATACCAGTCATAAATGCGTCAAACAAATATCATGGAATGGATGATTTTTGTTCCAAGTACTAAGACAGGTTGGGATATTAATGGTTTGTTTTGAGGATTTTGAAAGACTCTGGAATTATCCCAATAGTTTGGGAATAATCCAAAATAGTGATCATTTGAAAAGCAACTGCTGTAAAATCTCTTTGTACAATTGGTGTCTCATTAGTTTTGCAACAAAACCAGAAGGGGCAGCAGGGTAGCATGGTGGTTAGCATAAATGCTTCACAGCTCCAGGGTCCCAGGTTCGATTCCCGGCTGGGTCACTGTCTGTGTGGAGTCTGCACGTCCTCCCCCTGTGTGCGTGGGTTTCCTCCGGGTGCTCCGGTTTCCTCCCACAGTCCAAAGATGTGCGGGTTAGGTGGATTGGCCATGCTAAATTGCCCGTAGTGTCCTAATAAAAAAGTAAGGTTAAGGGGGGGGTTGTTGGGTTACGGGTATAGGGTGGATACGTGGGTTTGAGTAGGGTGATCATGGCTCGGCACAACATTGAGGGCCGAAGGGCCTGTTCTGTGCTGTACTGTTCTATGTTCTATAGAATAAATAATGTAATTATTCTTGATTGTGAATTAATTGATTATCTAATGGATAAGTTGTGTGTTTTGGAGGTCAGCACTGGGTCGGGTGGGGCACAATGGATTTTTATGGCCTGTTTTGCTCTGAGGGAGTTGTTGGAATTGGTAACGAAGGAGTGAAATTTAAAAAAAAAAAATATTTTTATTAGGGTATTTGCAATTTTTATAATAGTAACAAGAACAGCATCATAAACATGGCACAATAAACATTTCCACCCCATCACAATCTTCACACCCCCCAAACAATAGAACAACAGCCTGGCCTTTCCCCCCCGCCCCTTTTGGAATTCTGCTTCTGCTGATATTTTAACTTTCCCCGAGAAAGTCGGCTACCTTCTCCGGGTGAACTCTAGCATTGGCGCGCGCCCCCCCCCCCCCCCCCCCCCCCAAAACTTGAGAGTTTCCTCCGATTCCATAAGTTCTTGGTAGATGTCTGATACCTTCCCCTCCCCCACTCATGTACTGGAGACTATGCTGCCCTGTATCCCCAGTGGCGGCAGCAGTGGGAAGGACGGAACCTGCCTTCTCAAAAAATCTGGTACCTGCAGATACCTAAACCTATTCCCTGCTGGCAATTCAAATTTATCCTCCAAGGCTTTCAAGCTGGGGAAGCTCCTGTCTATAAATAGATTCCCCCATCCTCCTAATTCCTGCCCTCTGCCATCTCCGGAACCCACCATCCAACCTACCCGGTACAAACCTATGGTTATTATAAATCGGGGTCCAAACCGATGCTCCGTCCACTCTCTTATATCTCCTCCACTGCCCCCAGATTCTCAGAGCCGCCACCACCACCGGACCTGTGGAGTATCGGGCTGGTGTGAACGGGAGAGGTGTCGTTATCAGTGCTCCCAAACTTGTGTCTTAACGTGACGCCGCCTCCATCCGCTCCCATGCCGAACCCTCCCCCACTACCCACTTCCTAATCATGGCTCTATTTGCCGCCCAGTAGATAATTGCAAACGTGTGGCAGCGCCAGCCCCCCCCCCCCCCCCCCCCCCCCCCCCCGACTGCGCTCCAGCAACACTTTCTTCACTCTTGGAGTTAACCCGCCCACACAAAGCCCGAACATTATTCACCCGTTTAAAAAAGGCCCTTGGGATGAAGACGGGGAGGCACTGAAAGACGAACAGAAATCTGGGGAGGACCGTCATTTTCACAGTCTGTACCCTCCCTGCCAGTGATTGTGGGACATGTCCCATCTCTTAAAATCCTCTTTCATTTGTTCTACGAGCCAGGATAGGTTTAACTTGTGCAGTACCTCCCATTCCCGAGCCACCTGGATTCCCAAATATCGAAAGCTCCTTCCTACCATTCTAAACGGCAGCTCTCCCAGTCTCTTCTCCTGCCCTCTCCTCTGCATCACGAACATCTCGTTTTTCCTCATGTTCAATTTATACCCCTAAGATCCACATATTTTTGCATAAAGTGAAACCTGGTGCTCTCCCCCTCCACCCCAACCAGCCCTTTCCAGTATCTAGAGGCTCTTAACGCCATGGCCAATGGCTCTGTGGCCAGAGCAAACAGTAGCGGGGAGAGGGGACATCCTTGCCTCGTCCCTCTGTGTAGTTTAAAATAACCCGACCTCAACCGGTTCGTACGCACACTCGCTACTAGTGCCTGATAGAGCAACCGCACCCAGTCAGTGAAGCCCTCACCAAACCCAAACATTCCCAGCACCTCCCACAGGTAATCACACTCCACCAATCAAAAGCCTTCTCCACATCCATCGTGACCACCACCTCCATCTCCCCTCCTTCTGAGGGCATCATAATAACATTTAGGAGCCTTTGATCATTGGCCGTGAGTTGCCTGCCCTTTACAAATCCCATCTGGTCTTTCCCCATCACCCCCGGGACACAGTCCTCTATCCTTGTGGCCAATATCTTAGCCAGCAGTTTGGCATCCACATTCAGTAGAGAAATTAGCCTGTATGACCCGCAATTCTCCGTATCCGTCTCCCGCTTCAGGATCATTGAAATTGAGGCCTGCAACATTGTTTTGGGGGGGGGGGGGGGGGGGGGGGGAAGAGAGGACTCCCTTCTCTCTTGCTTCATTAAATGTCCTCCCCAGCAGTGGGCTCAATATCTCCGAAAACGTCTTATACAATTCCACTGGGTAGCCGTCAGGCCCCGGGGCCTTGCCCGACTGCATGCCCTCCAACCTTCAATTCTTCAATTTCAATTGGGGCTCCCAGTCCTTCCACCAGATCCTCATCCACCCTCGTGAACCTCAACTGACCCAAGAACTGCCTTATCCCCTCCACCCCAGCCGGGGGTTCCGCCTCGTATAACTTCCAGTAAAAGTCCTTAAACACCTCGTTCACCCCCGCTGGGTCCATGACTGTGATCCCACATCTACTCTTTACTCTCCCTATCTCCTTAGCCGCCTCCATTTTTCTGAGCTGGTGCGCTAACATTCTGCTTGCCTTATCCCCATATTCATATATCGATCCCCCCCCCCCCCCCCCCCCTGCCTTCCTCAGCTGCTCCACCGTCTTCTCTGTAGTCAACAGCCCAAATTCCACCTGTAACCTCCGCCGTTCCTTCAGTCCCATGTCCGGGGCTTCCGAGTATCTCCTGTCCACCTGGATTATCTCCCCAACTAGCCTATCCCTCTCAGCTCGTTCCACCTTTTTCTTTGTGGGCCCGCATCAATATTAATTCCCCCCTACCACTGCCTTCAAAGCTTCCCAGACCGTTGTTGGAAAGACCTCCCCCGTATCCTTTGTTTCCAGGTAGTTCTGGATGGACTTGTTCACCCGCCCACAGACTGCTTCGTCTGCTAACAGCCCCACATCCAGCCTCCATAGCGGGCGTTGTCCTCTCTCCAAACTAACCCGTAGATCCACCCAGTGTGGGACGTGATCCGATACTGCGATTGCCGAGTACTCTGTATCCGCCACCCCCAGTGGTAGAGCCCTGCTCAGAACAAAAAAAGTCGATGTGAGAGTATACCTTTTGGACATGGGAGAAATAAGAAAACTCCCTCACGCTTGTCCGTCCAAACCTCCATGGGTCTACTCCCCACATCTGTTCCATAAATCCCTTCAATTCCTTTGCCACGGCTGGCACCCTCCCTGTCATCTCCCCGCCCCCCGGTGTCTGACACAATTCTCCCAGCCTCAAATGCCACCCGTTAATTGATCAGAATCGCTGCCCCCCCCTGGTCTATGAGTCCAGCCCTGAGTGAAATACTTGGCCAACCCACCCCTTCTTCAATCTAGTCTCGACTGTAACCTTTAGGTGTTTCACGCAGCACGGTAGCATGGTGGTTAGCATAAATGCTTCACAGCTCCAGGGTCCCAGGTTCGATTCCCGGCTGGGTCACTGTCTGTGCGGAGTCTGCACGTCCTCCCCGTGTGTGCGTGGGTTTCCTCCGGGTGCTCTGGTTTCCTCCCACAGTCCAAAGATGTGCGGGTTAGGTGGATTGGCCATGCTAAATTGCCCGTAGGGTCCTAAAAAGTAAGGTTAAGGAGGTTGTTGGGTTATGGGTATAGGGTGGATACGTGGGTTTGAGTAGGTGATCATTGCTCGGCACAACATCGAGGGCCGAAGGGCCTGTTCTGTGCTGTACTGTTCTATGTTCTATGTTCTTGTAACATTGCCACGTCCGCCTTCAGCCCCCTCCGATGCACGAACACGCGAGCCCTCTTGACTGGCCCATTCAGCCCTCTAATGTTCCATGTGATCAGCCTGGTCAGGGGACTCGATTTCCCCCCCCCCCCCCCCCCCCCAAATGGACTAACCATCATCCTCTGTAGGCCAGCCTCCAGCTTGCGTCCCCAGCCTCCTCGAGCCCACCCGTGGGCATCCGCCATCCCCGACTTCCCATTTGTCCCCAGTAGCAGTTCCTCCCCTGTCAGCAGAGCAGCTCTCTCTCTCTCTCTCTTTCTCCCCCCCCCGCCCGCACCAGAAACCCAACCCCATCCATATCAAGCTCAACACCTGCTTGCCCCCCACTGTGCTTCCGTGAGCTAGCTGACCTGATAGCTCCCGCCCATGGCACCCCCCCCCCCCCCCCCCAATTTGGATTACATATTCAAGGCATCACATTCCCCAGTAAACAAACAGTAGAATAAACAGTGGAAACACAACCACAGAAACTACCCCCCCTCCATCCAGCTCCCAGTAAAACAAAGTTAACTTTAGACCCTGACACAGCCCCATATTGCACATAACACTATTTATTCAAACCAGCCCAAAAGTGATTATCAACAAATCGCCATTGCAGTACTCTCCCCAAAGCTCCAGTGTCTTTAGCTCACATCCAGTCTTTTTCCTTGATGAAAGTCAATGCATCGTCCGGTGTTTCAATGTAGAATTCCCAGTTCTCATATGTGACCCACAGATGAGCTTGGTACAGCGCCCCGAACTTCACCCCCTTCTTAAAGGAGGGCCGATTTTGCCCGATTAAACCCGGCTCGCCTCTTGGCCAACTCCGCGCCCAGGTCTTGATAAATGCGCAGCTCACAATTCTCCCACCTGCTGCTCCGCTCTTTCTTGGCCCAGTGCAGAATGTGTTCCGTGTCCAGGAACCGATGCATACATACCACCATCGCCCTCGGCGGCTCGTTCGCTCGGGACTTCTTCGCGAGTGCTCTGTGCACTCTATCCACTTTCAGGGGCCAAGGGAAAGCCTCATCCCCCATCAACTTCTCCAACATGTTTGTCACATAGGCCCTCGCATCCGATCCCTCACTGCCCTCTGGGAGGCCGACGATTCTCAGGTTCTGCCTCCTGGACCTGTTCTCCAAGTCCACCAGCTTCTGCATTCTGTTCTGGCAGTCATTCACCATCTCCACCTTGGTCTCCAAAACGGTTATGTATTCCTCGTGCTCGGACACCTTTTCCTTGACCTCCTGGATCGCACATCCGCGGATTTCTTGATTCTGCACCACCTGATCAATCGAAGCCTTGATCGGGTCCAATGTGTCCTCCTTAAGTATTGGCGAATCATTCTTCAAAAAACTTCACCGGTTGCTACGTCAACCACTGTGCCATCTCACCCGCGGCCCTGCTTCTCCGCCATGTCTTCCGTGTGCCGGCTCTGCTCGTATCTTTCTTGTAAAACTTTGTCTTCTCACACAGCCACTTCTGGTTCAATACTCTATGCACTGGAGGGGGATTTTTCCTCACTGTCTCACTCTCCAGCGATTCATCCAATAAAATCCAGAAAAAAATGGGAGAAAAGGTCCAAAAGTCCGTCACAGGCAGGAGCTATCAAATGAGCGACCTACTCCTCCATTGCCGCCACCGGAAGCCAAGGAGTGAAATTTATATTTTGAAGGGCTAAAACGAATGGCTTTGATCTTGTCCTGTATTCAGATGGAGGAAAATTAGATTCCTCCAACTAAACACAGCTTTATCCCCGACAACATGGAGTTTATAGTTGACTTATTTTGTGGCGCTAGCTAATAGATAATCTAGGACTTCTCACACCCAAGTGCTTTGAATCTCTCTTCATTGTGGTGCCAAATTGCACCTGGATTGGAATATATGAGACGGTATTGTAGGAAAATGTTGATTCATGCTTTTGCAGGGATCCTTTTCTTGACTTGATCAATAAAAATGCTACTTTCAGGTAAATGCCTTAAAGCTAGGATCTAATTACCAGAGAGCTGTGCTAAAATTTCTTGCAGAATTGTTTTCCTAGAAGTTACATTATCTATTGCTACATAAAATACAGTATTCCTTTTTTGAAATGGTTTCTTTCACAAAGTTGACTGAAGCACAGATGAAATGATCTGTGTGATCTAAGTGATCAAATATCCTTGTTTGTTTATATAAAAATGCTCAATCTACTCATTTAGGTTTTTTAGTGAAATAATAATAATTGCTTATTGTCACAAGTAGGCTCCAATGAAGTTACTGTGAAAAGACCCTAGTCTCCACATTCCGGCGCCTGTTCGGGGAGGCCAGTATGGGAATTGAACCCGCGCTGCTGGCGTTGTTCTGCATTACAAGCCAGCTATTTAGCCCAACCAGGATTTTAATGGGATCATCCTTCTGGTAAACAAAGTTAGTTTGATGAAGCTTGACCGAACCTTTGCATACGAAAAGAGGCACGGTCTGTAAAGAGATGCGGGATTGGGCTTGGTGGCTTTTTCTTGTGTGCATGTTTCAGGCCGTACAGTCTTCACTCCAGATTTTTTTTACAGTCTTCTGAGTTCTGGCAATATTTATGTAATATGGGGAGTCCTTGGCCATGTAACACAATTGGTTGCTGAAAGCCACATTATAGGTTGAAATGTTGTACGTCTGAACCGGTTCTCCCATAAGAACAATGGTATAAATGGCGGATTGGTTCCTGAACCTAGGCTGGAAATCACTTGTGGGACGCCTGGTGGTGTAAAATGTTCCCAACTCTTGATGTCAAGTCGCTAAGGGGGCTGTTGATGTCTGCACGCTGTAGGGATGTGAGTGATATAATGAAGCCATTGACCATTGTCAGTTTAATCTTGAACTTCTTTCAGTCTGAGCACACATTAAACACAACATGAGTGTATAAATACATTAAAATCTGACGGTTGTGCCAAAAAATCTCAACAGAATGAAACACACTTTTCCAACCTAATAAAGTTGGTTCGTCCTGTCCAGTCATACAGATGGGTGGCACAGAACTTCAGTGCACATGTATGAATGTGCTGCTGTGGCGTTGTGTCAAAATGGGGTGTCAATTAATAAACGTTGTAAGTGCTGTCTTGTCGCAACTCTAATGTTGTAAAGTCGATGACTGCCTGTAACTGACATTGCTTCATGCAACCAGCTACTGCTTAGCTTTGTGGATGTCGAGACATTGTGTTGGTAAAAGGCATTAGTGCTAAGGTCATGCACTTGACGAATTTCCAAATTTCTCTGACACATTTCGGGGTAGTTGGATGATGAATTGAAGATGTGACATTTCTGCAGAGGCATTGAAAATAGATGACTTATTTGTCGTAATGCAGATTCTAGCAGTCAGAGAGCTGAAACTGTGTTCTCTAGATAAAGTATATCATGTTAGACAAGAACCTAACTGGGAGAAAGAGAATAATTTGCAAAAACAAAAACAGCAATGTGATTGAACAGATAATCTGTTTTGGTCATGTTGAATGAGAGGTAAGTATTGCCCAGACAAACTTCCCTATTGTTCAGAGTAGTGTCTGGAGATCTTTATGTCCACCTGAGAGGATAGACAGGGCTTTGACTTAACAGCTCACCCAGATGACATCGCCAACAATGAAGCACTCCCACCCTCATTCTCACGGAGTGCGACTGAACTGGTGATTGAATTTCTTTCTGGAGAATCATTTTTTATCTCGATATTCAGTTACACTCTCTCTAATTTGGACTCTTGCAACAAGGGACTGCAATGAAGATGGGAACAATGGAACACCAAGTTGTTAATATAGTGGTCTAATTTAGGTTATAATAATTTTACAGGCAAGAGTGAGTGAAATGAGGTTTGAAGGTGGTGAATTTGTGCTGTAAAACTAGGGCAAAGTGCAAGAAAAGTTGAAACTGCTGTGCAAATTCCAATGGTAGAATTTAATAGTTTTTGTGTTGGCCTGGACAATGTTGAAATTGGTAGGGGTTCAAAGAAGTTGATAACCACTTGAGCTTAGATTTCTTGTCTCTTGAAAAGCGTAAATCATGTTCACTCTCATTACGCACACAGTGTTGCTGTTCCAACGAATTAAGTCGTTTCGAAGGGCAGCATTGATCAGAAAATATACCACAAATATTTTGTTACAAAGGTAGGCAGCACTACTGTATTTGGCTGTTTTATTTTAATGCACATTTGCCCATAGCAGTTTTAAAATTTAAAAAAATAATATAAATTTAGAGTACCAAATTCTTTTTTCCCCCCAATTAAGGGACAATTAAGCGTGGCCAATCCAATCCCAACTGCCGTGCACATCTTTGTATTGTGGGGGTGAGACCCACACAGACACTGGGAGAATGTGCAAACTCCACATTGACAGTGACCCGGGGCCGGGATCGAACCTGGGTCCTTGGTGCCGTGAGGCAGCAGTGTCAACCACTGCGCCAGTGTGCCGTCCCAAGCTATGCATCTACTGTTAGCTGATTAATGGTGTGATTGATCTTTTTCTTTATTTATATTATGTGTGATACAATAAACATGGAATATTGTTTGCTATTAATGCATCCTGCTCAGTAAGTATTCAACAATGCTGTTGCTGGTTTGAGTGGATGTGAGAGCCATGCTAATATTTAGAAAAATTGGTGTAATACAGTATTGCACTGGTGCTACTGTGCTTCTGCAGTCAGTCAAGATTGCGGTGCTTGCAATTTCACTTCTTCATTGAAATGTAATCTGTGTGGAACAATCCCTAGATAACACTTCAGTCAAACCCGATTACACTTTCCATTTGCTGATCTTCAGTATCTATCTATGTTTGTCTTTGATTTCCAAATACAGAGTGTAAGTTCACATACTATCATTAATTTTAAAGTCATTGCAATGTGGCTCACATGATCAAGCAGCTTTTACAAAATCATGTAGTGACCACAACTGAGGAATAACTGGACTAATGTATGTTTCTAAATAGCAATGTTGGAAAGATTGGGAGTCCAAGTGGTTGTATTTACTTTGAGCATAGATTACCGTATCCTTTTTTATTTCAGCATTATATTTCGTCCTTTTTCCATGTAGTAGCGTTCTCTAGATTTCTTTTCAAGGAAAATAATCTTTTTACACAGTAATCTTAGTTGATTTAGATTTCTTTCTCCCAGCCTCTTTGCCGTTGGTATTTATGAGTAGCTTTGCAGCACTGTTGTGTTGGGTGGGTTTTATACTTGCTGCTAGGCAGCACAATATTTTCTTCAAAACCACCTTGGGGTGAGGTTATAACAGAGGAGTTTGTATTTGTATCCTCCTTGGATCTGAATTTGGACAGCTGCCTCGTTCTGAAATGAAATGTGTGCAAGTTCTGACCGGCTTAACGTCCCTTAATCATTGTTTAGAATATTCCTAATTTGAGTCATAAATGTACAAATTTTCAGTCTGATTCTTCCAATTATGGTGATATCCTGCCTCCGCAACTTTTTTTTTTACAAAACATGTAGGGTTGTAAATTAATATTTCTGCATACTAAACAAGATCTATTCCCAATTGTTTTGAGAAACTGGCCTTTTTTCAGGCGTTTAAGGATGTTTGTGCTATGAACTACTTCTTTCATTTCGGGCACCTATCAGTGGCATCAATGGATAAAGGATTGTGTAAATCTGACACCTAAAAAAAACTGTTTGAATCAGTGATTGGGGTGGTGTTCAATTGATAGATTTCTATTAGGCAAGGATATTTAGATTTGAGGAACCATGGTGTGTTGATGGGAGTTGAGGTGTACAGATCATCTATTGGAGTCAAGTACAGGTCAGCAATGATCTACTTGAAAGGTGAGGCAGGGTCTGGTGCCGAAATGGCCTATTCTTGTTTGAAATAGCCTTGATTTAGTTCTGGAATCAAGCTTTCTCTAATTTACCCCAGTGTGTGTTAGAACACCCACTTGCTAGCACACCAGCTTTTTTTATTTCCCGTTTCCATATAGCTATATTGTGGCCTCTGAGTTGGTCCCAATTTGGGATTAAGTTTATGGTGTGAGATTCCTCAACTTGTTTTAAAAGGTTGGGCGGCAAGGTGGCGAAGTGGTTAACACTGCTGCCTATGCCACTGAGGACCCGGGTGTGTTCCCGGTCCCGGTCAATGTGGAGTTTGCACATTCTCCCCGTGTCTGCGTGGGTCTCACCTCCACAACGCAAAGATGTGCAGGTTAGATGGAGTGGCCACACTAAATTGCCCTTAATTGGAAAAAAAATTGGGTACTCTAAATTTATTTTTAAAAATACAATTAAAAAAAAAACTTGTTTTAAAGGGTTGTTATATTTTCATTTAGCTGAGGTATTTACACTGAAGTTTCTGACTGAACTGTCAAACTAACTAGAGTGCTCAATGACCAAATTGTCAGAATGCAGCAAAGTCCATGGCATTATCCCTGCATCTAGCTTGACTAGCTTTATGCATGAATTTTTGTTAAATTGCCAATTAAGAGGCAATTTGGGGTGGCCAATCCACCTACCCTGCACATCTTTGGGTTGTGGGGGTGAGACCCATGCAGACATGGGGAGAATGGGCAAACTCCACACGGACCTGGGGCCGGGATTGAACCCGGGTCCTCTGCTCCGTGAGGCAGTAGTACTAACCGTTGCATCACCGTGCCGACCTGAATGAATTTAATTTTGACTATTTCAAATCATTTGGTATTTGGCACTTCCCAAATTAGGCTTTTGATTAAGTGCACAAAAATCTTGAATTTGCGAGCACGAATCGATATATTTTCATAAGTGCTTTCAGGCCTAATGAAATGCAGTGACAATTGATTTTCAGTACTCAACTCTGGTTCCCCTTCTCAAAACTGAACTGGTACCAAAAACTTGTCTGAAGCTCCATTTGGGCTTTGGATGTGGGCAATGAACCAAAAGCATGCTCGTTGCAACCTCCCACTGGAGTCCTGCAGATCAGTTCTGTCATAGTGAAGCCTCAGTGTTCTTTTTAAATTTAAAGACCCCAATTCATTTTTTTTCCAATTAAGGGGCAATTTAGCATGGCCAATCCACCTACCCTTCACATCTTTGGATTGTAGGGGTGAGACCCACACAGACATGACTCCACACGGACAATGACCTGGGGCCGGGAACGAACCACTGTGCCACCCGAAGCCTCAGTTTAAAAAAAAATTATTCTCCATTTTCACATTTTCTTCAGCGTTTACATCCCACTAACAAAGTAAACGGTAATGAATACAATGTCAATCTCGTTATCAACAACAACGATCCCATCCTCCCACCACCCCCCAAACAATGACCTACCTGACAATATAAGCATCAAATAAAACAAAACCTCCCAAGGAGGGAAAAAGGAAAAAAGAAAAAGGAATCAGGAATTGCCCCTGGTCACCGTTGACATGTATAGTCCACAACCCCAACCCCCCCCTAATATTCAATGCCATCCAATCCCCGAAAGAGTACTGTGAATGGCACCCATGAATTGTAGACAGCCCCCCCCCCCCTCCCCCGACTCCTCCCCTCCACTTCCTCTTGTAAACTCCTCCCCCCAACCTCGGTTCCTTCCCCCAACTTTTCACCCCAGCTAGACTCACCGATACGTTCTACCAGGCTCCGATGGCCACAGCCCCTCCCCCCACCTCACTCCCGTTCACTGGCCGGCTTAAATCGGCCAGCGTGGAAGCCCTCGCCTGGGTCTTCTTCCCCTTTGCCCGGTCCCAAGAAAACCAAGAAATCCCCTTTGTCACACAACCCTCACATACACACCCAAGCCCCAAAGAACCATGAAGTCCCAACTCTTCCCTTGTCCAAATATACAGCATCGACTCATTTAGTACATACACCAACACGCAGTAAAAAAATAAAGTTACATGAGGCTACATCGGTACACGGCCCGCTCTCAGTCTCAATTCTCAATTCTGCCACAGTCCTTCTGCCGTCGCAACCCCTCCGCCGCTTCCTCCATCCCAAAATAAAAGCCCTTGGATTTGTAGGTCACCCTCAACTTAGCTGGATATACTATGCCGCACTGCACCGTGCTGATGTACAGTGCCTTCTTCACCCGGCCGAAGGCAGCCCGCCTCCTCGCCAGCTCCACCGTAAAGTCCTGGTATATACGTATACCAGCTCCAGCCCACTGCACCTCCTGCTTCTGCTTTGCCCAGCACAGGACCTTCTCCTTCACGCTGTACCTACGGAAACACACCGTTACTACTCTTGGCTGCTCACTCGTCTTTGGTATAGACCTCCACGACCGATGAGCCCGATCCAGTTTGTATCGAGAGGGATCGTCCCCCCCCCCCCCCCCCCCCCCCCCCCTGCTTGATACTGCCGCCCTCACCGGGGCAATTGCCTCCTCCCCCAGTATTTTCAATACCGCCCCATCTCCTTCTTCATCGCTTCCATGTGCTTTGTGAACTGTTTTTCAAGTTCCACAACCATCACTTTGGTAACTTCTTCTGCTATGAGCGATGCGCCCTCCCCTGGTGTTCCAGCCTCCGCTTTCCTTACAGTTCCTTCACTGACTTTTCCACTCACTGGCGGACTTTCATTAACCCCCTTTTTCACAGCCGTTTTTCGCCCAAGCTTGGACATTTCTCCTCCCTGTACCTTCTTACTGCTTTTTCAGCCTCCCTTGCCCCTGGGACTGGGCGTTAAAACCCCAAAATTTCTATTCCCGAGCGGGAGCCCTCCAGTGTGCGGCTGCCTCCCGCACCCCCGTCACCTGAAGTCCTCCAAAGCCTCAATTTTTAATGGCATTATCATTAATATTCAACTACAGTTTTATAAAAAAAAAATTGTTTTCCCTGACTGACTTCAGAAACTTCTGATAAACAAAGGCATGCACCAATTGAGGAAAACTGTGGATTTGAATAATCTGCTGTAAAGATTTCCATTGTTAATATACTTAATATCAAGTTGCAAACGTTTGTACAATTTAGGTTTGTGGAATGAATGCTAATCCTGCAATACCCTGGGATACCATGACTTGGAAACACTGAAACTTGGAGTCATTGTTTACACTGAAATTTATTGGAGCTTGTATGAAAAGAGTTTCCAAAACCAGTTTGTATGACATGCTACGCAAGATCAAATCTGTGTGACCTTTAAATTGTACACTTTGCATTAAAGTCCAAGGAGACAGTCATCCCACTTGGGTTGGAGGCAATCACCCCACTTGGGTTGGAGGCAATCACCCCACTTGGGTTCAGTAGAACATTTGAGTTGATCAGTGGATAGGAAGAGGAGGGCATGACTAGAGTGTGAAGCAGGTAAGGGTACCCATGATGTAGTGATGGGGGAACGTCTGTCCCTAATGTTGATCAACAGATATAAAACTATTGTTACCTGTGTTGATGGGAACAAAGACTGCAGAATGAATGGGCAAATTGACCATAGCAAGAAACCATTAGAGTGGAAGGAGTGGAAAGGAATGCAGTAATGATAAGGCAAATATGGTCAGGGAGATAGATACTGTCTCTGCACACAACTGGGAATTCTGCAGGTTTCGTTGCCTGCCCAATGTCAGGATTAAGAGCAGCTTCTCGCAACTGTAGACAAACTTGGACACGGGTGGACCACATTGGAATCTACCTCATGGGAGAACTAGGAGTGAAGTTCTGGATTATTTTGAGGAGTTGGGGTCCAAATTAAAATGCAGAACCTCAAAGCTGATAATCTTT
The DNA here is from genome assembly GCF_902713615.1 of Scyliorhinus canicula. Classification (NCBI taxonomy): domain Eukaryota; kingdom Metazoa; phylum Chordata; class Chondrichthyes; order Carcharhiniformes; family Scyliorhinidae; genus Scyliorhinus; species Scyliorhinus canicula. The sequence goes on along the minus strand of NC_052147.1, from coordinate 149,096,273 downwards.
GGATTGTCAACTGAGTCATATGCCAATTGGCATAGGATCAAGCAAATTGAAAAAAATTAAACACATGTGGGGACACTGGCAGTAGAATTGGGGAAAGAAAGAACTGTTTGTTGGGATGGGTTTCATTTAAACCAAGTTGGGATCAGTGTCCTGATGAATTGTATAACTAGGTCTGTGGATAGGGCACTAAACCACAAGAAGGGAGGGGCCAGGTTAAAGAGATTTGGAAATCTAAAGGGAAAATCAAAACATGAGCAGTGTAGTGGGTTGGGCAAAGAGAGGCAGAGTCAGAGAGCTTAACAGAATAGGGGATCAACAACTAGGGTCCATACGAAGAATAGTTTAAAAGGAAATTTAATATTCTTAGAAACTTGGAAAATAGTTGCAGGAGTACCATTCGGCCCTTGGAGCCTGCACCGCCATTCAATGTGATCCTGGCTAATCATGGAAATTCACTATTCCACACCCGCTTTCTCTCCATACCCCTTAATCCCTTTAGCCACAAGGGCCATGCTTCTTCTTGACTATATCCAATGAACTGGCCCCAACAGCTTTCTCTGGTGAGAGAAGATGCTCTTCCTCATCTCAGTCCTAAATGGCTTACCCCTTATTCTTAGGCTGTGACCCCTAGTACTGGACATCCCCATCATCAGGAACATTCTTCCTGCGTCTAGCCTGTCCATTCCCATCAGGATTTTGTATGTTTCTATGAGATCCCCTCTCATTCTTCTAAACTGAAGTGAGTATAAGCCCAGTCGGTCCAGTCTTTCTTCATAATCAGTCCTGCCATAGTCTTTATCTATTTGTGTGCAGCATTTGTAGTATTAATTAATTACACAAAAAGAAATTTGGATTTAATCAGCATTACATGGACATGGTTACAAAGTGACTTAGCTTAGAAAATAATAATCTTTATTGTCACAAGTGGGCTTACATTAACACTGCAATGAAGTTAATATGAAAAGTCTCTAGTCGCCACATTATTTCTTCACGCTTATTTCAATTTTTTCAAACATTATTCATTTGTTTTCATGAAATGTTTAATTGAAATAAGGTTAGATTTTTTTTCTCATAAAACTGGCAAGATCCAAAATTAGGTACGGACCTGTTCTCGAATTTGCCAGTTCTGGAGATGCAGTACCTGTATTGTTTTTTATTGCACCTAGATCGTTTGCAAATGAAGTACTGTTCGTTTATTCAACTTTTTTTTGTTGTACATTCAGAAGTTAAAATGAGCTGTAAGATGGACTACGTGATGTTGGGAAAGTTTAAATTGAAGTTGAGATTTGTTACTGTCCCCTGGACAGTGAAGGCCAATAAAAGTTCAAATAAAATGTTCTTTAATGTAAGAAGCAATAATGTAAGAAGCAATGAAAAGCTAGGTTATGTATATAGTGGTAATGCAACAATCAAATTAAATGTGCAAATGCAGATTGGGGTTTTGTTGGGTTTTTGAGATGGTCCACTGGATGATAGAATTCAGTTGTGATAGAATGCAACAAAAGCATTGATTTCTTGGGCACATTGTGATCCTTGTGAAATGATTTTCCCTGAGGAGCTTCAGTGATGCATAACTCAGCAAAATGCAACAATGTCAGACTCATTTAGCTGTGTATTTCCAAACACAGCCGTCCTATCTTCATAAGCTTAACTGTCTAACAGTTAACCAGAGAAGAACATTGAACAATGTGAAAAGTACAAATATTTATGTTTTCAAACCACAAGGAGATTTGTTGGGAAAGCATTTATGTCCGTTGTATGATAGTTATTTGATTGGGCTGAAAATTATATGCCTCTTTCCCCCCCCCCCCCCCCCCCCCCCCCCCTGTGAAGTTTTGTTAATTGTATCATGGGAAAGAACACGAGCATGAGAAATATTATATGTGCAGCTCCAATTTAATTAAAAAATAGCACACTTAAAATATGAACGTTTAAAAAAAAAAAATCCTTGCATAGATAATAATTGAATGGGTTTTGGCTGCCTGTTCACCTGGGGATGACAGTACTGTCGCATGAGGAGAGAGTGAGATCTCATTGAAATGTATTATAATTCTAAAATGAAATGAAAATCGCTTATTGTCACGAGTAGGCTTCAATGAAGTTACTGTGAAAAGCCCCTAGTCGCCACATTCCGGCGCCTGTCCGGGGAGGCTGGTACGGGAATGATGGACAGACTGGATGCAGTGATGTTGTCTCTTCTGGCTTGGGGGGGGGGGGGGGGGGGGGGGGGGGGGGGGTTTGATCCAGAACAACGGGTCACAGTCCCAGGACATGGTGTAGGCCATTGAAGACTGAGATTGTGAGTAGTTTATTCACTCGGAGGGTGGCGAACATGTGGATTTCTATACTCTAAAGCTGTCGAGGGATATGGGGAGAGTGTGATATGGCGTTTTGGTAGAGGATCACCTGTGATCATACTGAACGGCGTAGATGGCTCAAGGGGCTAAATGGTCTACTGCTCCTATTTTTTATGTTTCAAAAAATGTCTTGTTTGCTTTGTTTTTGAAAAACACTCATTCACAGACCTGACTAAATCTGGCGCTGCCAGTGTCAAGTTAGTGATGCTGTTGGCACAATGATGATAACTTCATGCAATGTATACTTTCTGACACCAGTTTTAATCATGTTGGCTTTGCATCTATGACATTTATGAAATTCACTTTTTACAACAATATCAACTTCCATTTATTTAGCATAGTAAAACTTTCCAAGACATTTAAGATTACAGACAAGAACAAGTGGCAACTAGCCATGGTAGGAACTTTTTAAAAAAACCCTTGGTATAAGTGCTACCAGGTGTATAAAGCCATTAAGAAAAATGTCTGGCAGGAGCACAAAGCAACATTTTGAATATTTGGAATTCTGTTGTAGATTATAACCTACTTCAGCTTCAGTCTTTTGACCTGTTGCCATCAGAGTCCTTCCATTTGATAATTGCCGTTACCTCCTTGCCAGCCATCTGTTACACTTGTTATGTGTTTATTTACCATCAAGGAAAATATCAAAGCAATTTGCTTCCATGTTTCGCTTGATCTATTGTTATCTATCTAATTCTCCTTTCCTATAACCAAAGCACCTTTACAGGAATTATGTTTTGTGATCTATTCTAGGTAAGGAAGAACAAACTTAGGTTTATATACCACTTTTCCAGTTCACAAGATGTCTCAAAAGCTTCAGAGCCAACTAATTGCTTTTGAAGTGCAGTCACTGTTATGTTGGCAAATACAGTAGGCAATTTGCATGCAAGAAGATGCAACAAACAAATGAGATAATGATCAGTTATTCTCCTGGCAATGACGCAGGAATACATGTTGGCTATCATACCCGGGCAAACTCTTGAATAGTGTCCTGAGATCTTTTATGGTCACATGATTGACAGTGTAACACTCTCTTGATACTGCACCGAAGCATTGGCCTACTTTGTGCGTGAATCCTGAACTGGGTCTTTGCTGTATTGCCATGGAATGCTCAGTTAGACTGTGCCACACAGCCCAACCCTCATAGGAAGATTTGTGCAGAAAGACATCTTTGATCACAAGTCCATCAGGCAGTGGTGTGCATGCAACGTCCTCGAGGCCCTGTGGGGAAAACAGTGGATCTGTCAAATGGCTCCCAAAGCAGACGGTCAAAATCATTTGTCAGAATGCCTCATCACCAGACTTTGAATCAAGAACCAATATGCAGCTTAGTTGCTGGTGAGAAAGATGCTCCCTGTCAGATCCTTCCTGCAGGCCCGTAGTGTCGTCTTCTCCGCATGTTGCCTTTGAGGTGGCTAGGAGGGAAGGGAGAGAGAGCAAACAAACTTCATGGCGAGGCTAGTTCAGTCTCTGGACTGACCATGTTCAGTGAATAGTCAAAATCTGGTGTCACAGGGTAACAGGTAAGTGGTTGGCGAGTATTCTTGCTTTTCTTTGATGACTCCTTTAAATTATTGTACGGCAACAATTTGAGCTGGGGGTTGATCTGCAGACACCTGGCACTGTTCCAGGAGGTGGTCATACCCCTTGGATAGGGCATTCTGATTTGATCAATGGTCAAGACAGGAGGCTGCGACTCTGATTGAGGCAGGCATGGGGACCCAGGAGGTAGAAATGGAAGAGCCTCGTCCTTTGCTCTTGTCCAACATATCTGAGGTTCTTGCAGTCTATATGGACATAGTGAAGTCTGCGAGGTGGATGAGTAAACTGATCATGGAACCATCGTACATGAAGCCACCCAACGCTGGGAGAGTTAATAGCAATGTAGAGATAAGAATGTGTAGTCAGAGAGATAGAAATAGTTCTCTGCAGATGAGAGAGGAGTCCAGATGACTGTGTAACCTGCCTGGTGCCAAAATTCGGGACATCAAATCGGGGAACTTGCAATGGGAGGGTGAGGATCCAGTTGTCATGGCCCAATGGCATAGATAAGACAAAAAGAGATTCTGTTTCCGGGTTAAACCAAGAAGGAGACCCTCTGAAGATTAATAATCTCTGGATTATTACATGAGCCACGAGTACATTACTTTTAACAGGTAAATAGGATTTGGAGAGATGAATACATGGTTCAGGCACGGCGGCGCAGTGGTTAGCACTTCTTCCTCACGGCATTGGACCGGAGTTCAATCCCAGCCCTGGGTCACTATCCGTGTGGAGTTTCGCATTCCTCCCATGACGGCGTGGGTCTGACCCCCGCACCCCAAAGATGTGCAAGCTGGGTGGATTGACCACGCACGTTGCCCCTTAATTGGAGCCGGAGCCGTGTTTGGGGTGTATGGAGAAGGGGCGAGGGCTGGCGCGCGTGTGTTGGGGCGCGTGCACGTGTTTGTGTTGGAGGCACATGGGTGTGTGTTTGTCTGCATATCAGGCAGGGCGCGCTTGTGTGTGTAGGAGAGTCGTGTGTGTGAGTCGGGAGGGGGCTGTGCGCACGTATGTGTGTGTTGGGTGTGAGCGTGTCAGGGGTTTGTGCATGTGTTGGAGGCGACGCGAGTGTGTCTCTGAGGGGGGCAACACGCGTGTGTGTACCAGGGTGGGGGGTGGCCATGCGTGTGTTGGGGGGTGCGTGCGTGTGCTTGTTGGGTGGGGGCGGCACGTGTGCGTGTCGGTGATGTGTGTAAGGGACATGTGCGTACATGTCGGGTGGAGTGAATGCATGTCGGGGCGCGTGTGCATGTTGGGGATGTGTGTGTGCATGTAAATGTAAATAATCTTTATTGTCACAAGTAGGCTTACATTAACACTGCAATGAAGTTACTGTGAAAAGCCCTGTCGGGAGGATCGTGCGTGTGTGTCCGAGGTGTGCATGTGAGTGCATGCGTGGGAGTCATGTGTGTTGGGGGGGAGTTGCGGCTGTGTGGGGGGGGGGGGGGGGGGGGGGGGGGGGGGGGGGGGGGGGGGGTTTGCGGGTGTGTGTGGTGGGGGGGTGGTTGCGGGTGTGTGTGTGTCGGGGGAGGCGGTGACCAAACATGCTCCTGGAAGCTGTGCTTTGGGACCCCTCGGAAATTCCAATGCAAGGATTCCATGGGTTGCCCTGGAAGTTTTAACTTCTTATGGAAAGTTTCCCGCCCCCCTGATGCCCTTTGAGAAAGTCTCCAACTCTGAGCTAGAGATTCCGACTCGCTTACCTGGATAATTAGACAGGGAAAACCCATGTCCCATGGGTAACTATACAACTCAGGACTGCCCCTGCCAACTATTCATCTAACCTTTCTTTCAGTGTCCCTAATCTTTCAGTATGTTAATGAGTGAAGATTTACAAAACATGGCAGCTAGTGCAGCAAAAAGAGGGTGTGGCTCAGCTTACCCTATCGATCCTGCCCTATGAAGGAGGACTCTAAGAATAGATCTGAAGCGGGCCCAGTTCAGAAGTCTGGGCAAGAAATGCGGGGCTACGTATTGGTGCAAATTCAAGGAACATAGTGGCAATCCCACTGCCATTCTTTGGAAGATTGAGCCCATTATCTACATAACGCTTTTACATTTCGTTGCAAGCAAGACTTTGGAATACCATTTCTTTGGATCAGTGTGTCAATTTTTTTTTACTGCTGGATGCTTGCTGCGTTTTCTGCTTCTGTCTGATCTCTCTTGTAAGTAAATTTTGACCATGACACTGTTGAAATGAGAACTATCTATTTTCAAAGCAGACAAAGGACAGTGAGGATGATGGACGGTCCATAGTCATTGATGGTAAATTCCTTGGTGAATGGTTTGGCACAGTATCCCATACTCAAGTACAAAAGATTGATCTCTTACGTGGAGACAATGGCTTGGTGTGAAGACAAGTTTAAAATTGTGACAGAAAGCTCACAGTGCAACAGAAGGTTTCTATTGCAACAGTATCATAGCATTATTTAATTATAGTAAGTAATACTTGCAGTTTGTGATATCTATCACAGTGACTGTTGCAACTGATTAATTCTCATCCCCTTTTCTCGTGTCTGGTTAAAAACCATTTTTCACATCATCAAAAGAAGAGAAGCAAGTAATCTTACAAACCTTTTGTGAAAGTTTTGCACCCCAAGTTATATTACTTGACCATGAATAAAATAATCCATGACTCAAGAAATCCTCTTATTTGTGACCTGCTATTTTGGTAACTAATGTGTGGCGGGGATTATGAAAAGTTAAGTCCCGGTATCTTTGGCTGGTACTTATCAGGATTGTATTAAACTAAGCAGTTGACTCACTATTACAAAGTACATCCTGGGAACTAACTATAAAATATGTGTAGTACATGAAAACATTGGAGATTTGTTGCATGGGACTGATTTAATAAGGCATTCTTGATAACAGCACAGGGTACTGGAAAAGACTCTGGATTCTGATCAGAAGTGAGTTACCCTGCCTGTAACGAGAACATGTGTAGTGATCAGTTGTGTGCAGGATTGGGTTGCCAGCTGTGCTGGACTCTGGGTATAATAATATGTTGATGCTCACAATAGAGGCTCATTGATGAAGGAAAGTCTCTGCGTTGGATGTTGTGGGGTTGCCAGCAACGATTGAATGAAGAAAGGAAACTGGGAAAACAGTTAATTTTGAGATGATTCTGTCTTTGTCAGTGCTATTTGATTTGATTGCAAAGATCATATGTGCATTCTGCTACAAAAAATAGATACTTCATTGTCATGTCAGCTGCTGATGTTTACTTCAAGATAGGACAAAGAAGAATTGAATTTACAAGAACGTAGCAGGTTATTGGGCAAATATTTTTGGATCTCAGGCACCTGAGAACACTGATTAATAAATCTTAAAAACTCCAATATCCTTGACAAAATGTGTTTAGACCTGTTGAAATAGAAATGACAGAGATTAGTCTGTGAATTGTGTATTTTACAAAGTTGTTTTAACTGTGAACAGTTCAACAAATTTCTTTGAATTGAGTTTGCAGATGGATGGACGCCTTGCTCTTGCTTCTAGTCCAGATCCCTATCCAAGCAAGCACTACTGGACATTGCTGCCATTTTGTGTAACTTTTAAAACTTGGTTGACAGGATAGTATTGTCATGAAGGGGAAAAGGAATACAAAGATGTGTTGGTCGGGTGAGATGAAGTAAGATGGAAGAAGAGGTGCACAACATTTAACTGGTCAAAAAGCCTGTTTCCAATCTCTAAAATCCAATGTAAATATTGACAATGAAACTAAAGTCACAACCTCAACCAATACATCCATCAAAATATTACATTTGTTGCCACAGTGTATCCAGTGATTGCAAGTGGGGAGCATAGTTTTAGCTGACAGACTGCATATTAATAGGTAAAATACTTGGGTGAAAACTTGTGCGCTAAGCAATGCCCACTGTGAAGTCCATACAATACTCTAGTTAAAATCCGTTTTAATAGGGACTGGTTTTATTTTCCTTCCTGCCTGCACTTTTATGTAAAGCAGCCTGCATAGTTCAGTAGAACAGAATATGAACATTTCTGTTGGGGTCTGTCTTATTGACATTCTGTGTTTGTACAACGTGGCTGCAAATTTTCATGTTATCTGCAATGTTACCATGGATCTGGACCAAATTCCAAACCATTGATGCCTTTGTCTCGACTTGCACTGGAATGTGTGTACTTGTTGAATTTGGCAATGATTGGCAGTAATGCTAATGTGCCTTTGGTTTTCAAGAAGACAGCAGTGTCGTCAGGGTTTCTATTCTTTTAATTTTGGGGATGTCGAAAAGGAATGTATTATTTTAAAATTCACTGTTGGAAAAAAGCGAATTGTGTATCCAAGCTCATAACGTGGCCATATATGCCTGTCGTGCGTATTTGGTAGAACATCTGTAAAATAGACATTGAATCAAAAACACTTGGTGTACAATCAGAGCATTTCTGCCACATATCTCATTGTTCTTATGAGGGATCCATGACACTGGCCTACGTTTAGACTTTCATTGTACTTTTTTTTTGGAAAGATCAATACAATGAATTTATTGCATCATATGCCCAGACTACATGTTATTAAATCTCATTTTAAAAGTTTTAATTGTCTAGATGGGATTTAGAAACGTCCATGCCCCGTTATTCAGATAGTATTTTCTGCCTTTTTGGAATCATTTTTTTTTGCTATCACACTTCATTTCTATGTCAGTTCCTTATGTTGTTGGTTGGCAAGTTGAGTCCTTTCTTCTGCAGTATTTTTAAAAGAGAGGTGTGCAGACCACAAGGGTTTTATTGCAAAGGAGTTGTCTCTGCAGGCTTCTAGAGCAGACCAACTGTTAGCCTGCTCAATCCGCCAAAGATGTCATCAGCACATCACGTGATTGAACTCCTAAAAGCGACTGTCTTCCAACCAGGAATGAATATGAATACGCAACTCTTACCTCCCCTTTTACGTCAGAGGTTCCTGCAATGAAACACGGGTATAATGTGGTGGCACAGTGATTAGCATTGCTGCCTCGCAGTGCGAAGGACCCGGGTTTGATCTCTGGTGACTGTGTTGAGTTTGCACATTCTTCCTGTGTCTGCATGAGTTTCCTCTGGTTGCCTCCCACAGTCAAAAGATGTGCAGGTTAGGTGGATTGGCCATGCTAAATTGCCCCTTAGGGAAGGGTTGCAGGAATAGGACGGGGGATTTGGCCTAGGTAGGGTCGATGCAGACTCGATAGGCTGAATGGGCTCCTTCTGCACTGTAGGGATTCTATGATGCCAATAATCAAAATTTACAATATGAACAATTAACAAATACAACAGTCAATAAGTTAGATGTTTTGGAGGACATATATTCCTCTATGGTTATCATAGAATTTACAGTGCAGAAGGGGGCCATTCGGCCCATCGAGTCTGCACCAGCCTTTAGAAAGATCGCCCCACTTAAACCCACACCTCCAACATATCCCAGTAACCCCACCCAACCTTTTTGGTCACTAAAGGAAATTTTGCATGGCCAATTCGCCTAAGCTACGCAACTTTGGATTGCGGGAGGAAACCCACGCAGACAAGGGGAGAATGTGGAGTGTGGATCAACCTTGTCACCAGTTTCTTTATGGTATTTTTAAAAGAGAAGCTTGCAGACCACAAAGGCGCAAAATAAACAAGAGCTTTATTGAAAAGTGGTAGTCTGTACTGGCTTCTAGAACAGACTGGTTGTTTACCCGCCCAACTGCCGAAGATGTCATCAGTACATCATGTGATCAGACTCTTAAAGTGACCTTGTTCCAACTAGATACAAACATGAATACACAACAGTTGATGGTTTTCCTTGTAACTTGGGGGAACACCAGACTTTTGTAGGTGTGTGGGCTATTATAGCAACTCTTTGACCGGGGATGGGGGCAAGGAAATGTGGAGAGTGCCCAACGTTGGTGCAACTTTTTTTTAATGCATTATGAGGTGTGAGAAATGTAAAATGCTGCACTCAGTCACTTTCTTTTCACTTAGTTTTGGGTTTTTAGTTGGTCGAGAAAAAACTAAGCGAATTCTGCAACTTTGGGTCAAAATTTGCAGCTATCTGCCAGTTTTAATGTTTCTGTTAAAATGCTGCATCTTTGTTTGGAGGCCTGTATTCAATTTGGGGTACCTGCATTGGAGATTTTCATTGAGAA